>NW_026059660.1:0-35047 GCF_023721935.1 Panthera uncia | reverse complement strand
CAGTCCTAAGGACCATGATCCCAAGAGGCCATGATCCCAAGGGGCCATGATCCTGAGGGACCACTCCTGCCCAGTCCTGTATCATTTGCTCGAGGTGGGCCCTTCCATGGTTGCAAAGGACTGCATGCTGGTTTCGTGGGTTTGAGTTAAATCCATTCACCCAATTTTCCTGCAAGTCCCCAAACCTCCCGAGGCCCAGGGCCACATATCCAAATCATCTTTTCCTTGTGGAAAGGGAAACACCTGCTCTGTTTTCTTTAGGTGTCACTCAGACCCCCAATGTCAGTTGGATGCTCTCAGAGGGGCCGCTGCAGCACAGTGCTGCCTCCAGCTGACCACTCCCATGACAGACCTGTCTGAGTGTCGCAGAAGCGCCCCGTCCACCCCGTTTCGCACAGGCACTGCCCGGAGCCCGCGGTGCCATCGTCACACTGTCCGTGGTCTGAGCAGCCACAGGCTGTAAAGCAAATTGGAACGTGGTCAGTAATCAGTGATCAGGCATTGAAATCCAATCGGCCAGCTCTCTGACCACCCGTTTGCTGTGCTGTCCGTGTGGGGGGCACCATTCCTTCAAACGCTGCACAAATAATATATTCGGTGGCTATCATGGGACAGACATGACTCGGCAATGAGGTTACAGTGAGAAACAGAAGACATAAGGTTCCTGTTCTCAGGGGCTTACAGTCCAGGAGTAACTGGCTTTGAACATGTAATTACAAACACGGTGAGTGTTATAAGCACAGAAGTAGAGGGTGTCATGGGGTTTGTAACTGAAGACAAGGGGGAGAGAACCTCATCGGGGGCCTCCTCACAGAGAAATCCATTGACAGTGAGATCCTCAAGGTATGGATCAGTTCTTCCCCATCTTGCCACCTTGATGGAGGACGATCATCCCAGCCCAGGGCACCACCGGGCCACCTAGACTGTTGCATTCAGTTCCCTGGTGTCGGCCCTGCTTCTGCTCTTGCTCTCCTACGGCATATTCTCAGGGCAGCGGAAGCAACACTTCCAATGTGCTCATGAACCTCTTCCCCTCACCGCTCCCCCCACCACTCACAGTCCTTCACTTAGAAGAGATGTTGTCTATTCTATGGGCTGTCTCTGGCCGAGAAGCTCTTATGTTACCTGGCCGCTGGTGACCTTCAGATTTCATTTCCTTCCTCTCTTTCTCTTCTTTGCCCACTCTGCTCAGCCACCCTGGCTTCTTTGCTGTTCCTTTCATGCCGGGCCCACTTCTGCCTCAGGACCTTTGTGTTTGTTCATTTCTCTTCTAGGAAATCCATTCCTCTAGTCTGCACCGTACCATACAGCAGCCCTTGCCACAAGCGGCTATTTAAATTTAAATTAATTAAAATTTAAAAAAAATCAGTTCCTTAGTCACACATTTTGAGCGCTCAGTGGCCACACATAGCTACTGGCTTCCACTCCTGATAATAGAGCTACAGAACATTTCCAGCATGACGGAAAATTCCTTTGGACTGGGCTGTTGTTGGATGTCCCTACACCGGCCCCTCACCTCTTTGAGGTTTCTCCTCAAATATTCCTGGTGTGAGATGTCTTTTAAAACAGTGCCTCCTTTCCTTCTCCATCCCCATCACCTGCTTCTTTTTCTATCTTTATAACTATCTTTGTTTCTGCAGTTTTAATCTGTTTCCTCCCTTTGAGTGTACGTTCCTTGAGAGCCGGAATTTGGCCCCCTTCCAACACCACTGCATCCCTACAACTTAGGACAATTCCAGGCTTCTGAGAAAGTCACTTGGCCTCTTTGTGCCTCAGTTTCCTCATCTGGTAAGTAGGGATCGTAACAGTACTACCACAAAGGGTAGTTGTGAGGATTAAGCAGTAAAACACACCTGCCTTTGTGCATAGGAGGTGCTCTAGAAACATTAGCTACCAATATTAATAAGGACTCTAAATTCATGTTGGTTGAATGAATGAATGAATGTTGTTCAGCCACAGCTTGTCATGATGGCTGCAGGGATGTGGATTTCACTTCTGGAGGTGAGGCTCTTTCCATGGATGGAAACTGGGAGACATCCAGGGAGGGAAAAGCATGTGAAGGCAGGCAGATGGGAGGTGGGTGGATGGGGAGAGAGGGGAAGAGGGATGTTTCTGGGCCTGGCAGGTGGCGTGGACGAGGACAGGGAACACAGCGGCCGAACAACAGGCAGGGGGAGTGGGAGCCACGAACGTACGCTGACAGTCAGGCCCGAATCTCCCGGGCAGGCACAGCTCACACGCCGTCCCGTTGAAGCCGGTGTGGCATTTACACTCTCCTATGCCCGAGTACTGATCGAGGCAGACCCCCCGGTTATTACAAGGGGCATCCGCTCCTCCAGGGCAGGCTGGAAGAAATGAAACGGCAGTGACTCGACAGCCTCCCCAGGCCCAGAACCGCTCGGCACCTTAGTAAATGTGCTGCTGACCTGCCCTCAGCTGCGGGGCTGATATCCACGGGCCCAGGAAGACCGCGGCCCCGGGGACTCACCCACATAGTGTCACGGGTATTTAGGGCAAGCCAGTGGCCTCTGGAACATGAATTTAAGTGTATCTGATAGCATTCTACCGAGGCAGAGCAATATGCTGAACCAGGCACTGTATTTAGGGGTTAGGAGCTCTGGATTTGAGTAGATCTGGGCTGAATTTGTCTGAGCTTCAGTTCTCTTAGCTCCAGATGGTGATGATGGTGACGACACGGTGCCCACTTGATCTGTATCACATTGTGACTGAAGATCAAGTAAGTTCCTGTAACCGAGAGTGCTTTAAAAAACATAAGGCACCGAACAAGTAGAAGGGGTGACACTGGTTTTTGTGAAAAGCGCACACTTAAGTGATGGAGTGTAGACGGACACTGGGTGACTGCGTGTACACCCTGCCCAGGATTTTCTTAACCGGACCACAGTGAATGGAGTATCCATGGTGGTTGAAACCACGGCTTCGGGAGACACTCTGTGGGACCTTGGGCTTGCTGCTTATCCTCTCTCTGCCTATTTTCTCATCTGTAAAATGGAGATAATGATGGCATCTACTTCTTAGAGGTCATTGCCAGGTTTAAATCTTTTTTTTTTTTTTAATGTTTATTTATTTTGAGAGAGAGAGTGTGAGCAGTGGATGGGCAGAGAGAGGAGAGAGAGAGAGAGAGAGCATCCTAAGCAGACTCTGACAGCACAGAGCCTGATGGGGGGCTTGATCTCACGGTTCAAGAGATCCTGAACCAAAATCAAGTGTTGGACGCTGAACTGACTAAGCCACCCCAGGCGCCCCTTGTCACCAGGTTTAAGTGTATTGCCATATATGGGAAGTAGCACTCAATAAATGTGCTTAATTAAAACAATGTGTGGCAGATGGGAAGGGCTTTTTGTTATTCAGCTATTGTTGATGTATAACTGGCTAGAAGTTCTGTCTATGTAGAGATTTCAGGATGGGCCAAAGTGTTCTTTGGCAAGGAGCCCTTTCCTGGCGAGGTAAGAGAGGGAGGTTCACCCCATAACAGGGAATAATGGCATCCGAAACATCATGGTCACACAGCACAGCACTGTGCCAAGGTAGAATTCTCCTCGATGCATTTAAACTCATGTGCTAATCAGTATCATGGGCTAGCTTCAGAAATGAAATGTGCGGTTTCCAGCAGCCTGGAAAATGTCTTCTGATGACAATCTACACACAGTAGAGTCTCAACTCTGTAAGAAACAGAATATGACAAAAGGAAAAAGGAGAAGGAAAGCTACCCAGCTCTTTAGAATGACTGCTTTTGGATCTTTTCTTAGAGGAGGTATGAAGAGCCATGCATTCGACCCCGCCCCCCGCAATGTCTGTGCTTTCACAATGCCGCGCAGTGATGGGACAATCAGGATCCCGAGGTGGTAAGAGGCGCCCTCACCCTGACAGTCTCGCCCGAAGTAGCCCTTGCAGCACCTGGGGAGCCGAACCACCATGACGCACTGCTCCCGGCAGCCTTCCACGTACCCTCTCAAGGACAGGTAGTATCGACACTTCTGCTTCACTCCCTAGAGGAAGAAAGTGATCCAACCCTCCGCCTTCCACAGCCCAGACTTGGGCTCTTTGGCTCTAGTCCGCCCCCAGTGGAGGAACCTGGGTACTGCCTAAATTGAAAATGGGACTCAATGGCCCGAGCCCTTTACAAAGGAATTCTTTGCTTAGGGGGATAGATAGGCAGATGGGTGGGGGAGGGGACAGAGCTAGAGTCCACAGAAAGATTTCTCCCCAGGTTTAAGAGGAAGGACTTGTTGACCCTTAGAGCTGCAGAAGTTTGAGGTTTCTTAGAAAGAGAGTGGGGTAGAGGTAGCTTTCCATCATGCGTGGGGTCTGTGGCAAGGCTCCCAAATCATCAGCAGGGAAGGGATGAGTTACATTTTGTTTTGCGGGGGTGTTTTTGTTAGGGGTTTTACCAGTAGAGGAGAGAGAAATTGGCTTTGGAATAAGGGAAAAAATAAATAAATAAATAAAAGCAATATTTAGTGAGTGCTTACTATGTGCCAGGCTCTGTACCCACATTTAAAATTTTACTTTTCCTAATAACCACACACAGAATTGTTATTTGCTACATTTTATGGAGGCAAAACCATATAGATTATGTAACTTGCCAAAGATTGCCCACTGAAACTGTATCCCATAGCCATGGACTCCAAATTTCATTGGCTTAACCATTACTCTTGCATTGCTTTCTGGACCCTTATCCTAGCTTTGCTCCTTACTAGCTGTGTGGCCTTGGCCTAATTGCTTACCCTCTCTGAGATTCTTTTTTTTTTTTTTTTCATATGTGGAGGTAGTAATAGCTTCCTATGAATGTTATAAGGGGGAAAAGGGGTAATGGATAAATAAAGGGAACAACACAGAGCCAGGGACAGGAATAGCACTCAAAATGCAACTATTATTTTTATAACTATCATTATCTTGGAAAGTCCCTTCTAAGTCTACAATCCCATGATTTTTCTAGACAGTTCCTAGAAGGTAGGTACTGGGTTGAAAAGTTGCCTGGGCTAAGAATGTTCATCTCAGCTAGGCTAAGAATGCCTGGTTGCGAAAAGAATGTTGTAAATTACAGTTATGCAACATACCCAGAGATGCACACACACGCACACTTACTCACGCCTCCCAGAAGATTGGGGTCTAATCATGGAACAAACATACTGCTCTCCAAACGTTGTCACTGCATTCGTAATTACCTTTGATTTACTCCACCTCGGGCAGCTGGGGGTATTGTCACAACTCCAACAATCTCCCTAGTATGCAAGAAAAGAAATGCTTAAACATCAAGAATATTGGTGAACACAAGGATATGCCCCTGGTTAATATTTTGACGGGTCGATGAAGAACTTAATCTTGATTAAGATTCTGGCTGTGGTCAAGAATGCAAAAGCAAACACACTGCCAGTTTGCCATGGAGAATTCTGAAGGTCTGTCTTGGCCCTCAGCTCCTTGGCTTATTTCTTTGAGGTGAAAAGTTCCCTGCTAGACAGAGCTGGCCCAGGGCACTGCCATACAGGCATCTGGTAGACTGGCCCCGGAAGCATGCACACAAACACCACTTTCATTATAAACTAGGTGTAATACTTTCGGCCAGTCACGCATTTCGATCCTTAGGTTTCTGATCTACAAAATAGAATGATTCTTGCTGTCTGATCTTCAGGGGATCGGGGACGGAAAATATTAACTGCAAAAATGTGTGCGAATATACTTTGGGAAGTTAGGAAGGCCACAACCCCTACAGCAGAAAGGGCAGCTGGGTTTTCATCGCCTACTTTGGTATCGGACTGGTGCCTGAATAATTTGGGATATTTATTGAATCCCTACAAGTTGCCAGGTACCAAAGCCAACCGGTCACAGACTTTGCCACATAGGATGCTTCACCTCTTTGAGACTGTTCCCAAATCTACATCATAGAGTTGTTACCAGCAACTCCTGTTATTGGATTATTTTAGGAGTAACATCAGCATTGAGCCAAATGGCTGGCTCAGATGTAGTACTCCATAAATGATACATGATGGATGAATGAGTGTAAAATCTTAAAATGCCTCCTACAACCAGGGCCCAGGATAGAGATTGAATCACCACTGTTAAAAGAATGAATGAATAAAATAAATGGAGGTGTGGCACAAATATGGCAACTTTTTGTGAAAATGGCAATTTTTTGAACAAAAATGGTTCAACCTAGGTTGAATAATATAATACTAAGTTGAACCATATGAAGTTGCCATTTTTTGTAGTCAGACCCTATAAATAGGGCAATTTTATATGGTCTCATCTGGCAGAATCGCAAAAAAAAAAAAAAAAGTTTGTTGAATGAATACGTGAATGACTGGATAGGTGGGTTTGACAATGAATAGCTTGTTGCAGAATAACTGGAACCCAGTTGGTACCCCACAACTATTTCCTTAATGACAAGGGAATGGATGGATGGGTAGGTTGGTGGATAAATGGGAATGTGCAAGGCCTGGATAGAGCCACGTAGATGCCTATTGATTCTGGCTCTCAAGAGCACCATCATTTGGCCCTCAGATCTCATGGGTCCTGGGCTCCCTTGAGGACCAACCCTCCGTGGTTTCATGGCAGAGTCCATGATAGATCACGAGGGCCGAACCCCAAGTGTCTCCTACTATAGCACTGATTTTAGGACTGACCGAAAAATTGTATGCGGCAAAAGTGTCACAGTGGCCCCCCAGGGTGGGATCAATCAGTAGACAGTCAATGCCGTAGGCCACACCCAGGTCAAACAAGAGTTCCCGTTGTACAATTCTGCATGTTTGGTCATTCAGGAAGAGCTCGCCCTGCGAGGGAGGGAGAGAGGGAGAAAGAGAACAGTCAACAATCTTTCTCAGACTTCTCTTCTACCTAGGTTATATCAAGTGGTCAGCATTTGCAAGGCTCAGAAAGAACTAAATATGTATGTATATGTGTGTGTGTGTGTGTATGTTATATATAAATATATATATATATATATATATATATATGGTATATATGCATATATGTGTCAAACACTCAGCATGTACTATGTGCCGAGTAATATTCTGTGTGCTTTACCTGTTCAAATTCTTCTAACCCTCACAGCAACCCTAGAGTATCGCTGTTTACAGATGAGAAAAGCGAGGCAGCCAGAGGTTCAATAACTTGCCCAAGGTCACACAGCCAGCAAGTGGTGGTGTGGGCGTTCCTACCTAAGCAGTCAGCCTCCGAGCCTACACTCTTGGCTACTCTGTAACACTGCCTCCACCAAAGTAGAAACAGGGGCAGCCAGGGTGTTGGGGTGGAGCAGGCATGACCTGCCTGTGGTTCAGGATAAACTTAGGTAACGTGGCCACTTTATGCGCAATAGTGCAGTTTGTTTTTACTTAATGCTAGCTGCCAGCAAAGTGCGGGCACAACCTTTTTTTCAGAAGATACAAGCAATGGCTTTAGCTCTATAATGATGCCAATAACTTCTTTTTCCATGTCCTGGGCATTGTCTAAATAGTGCTTTAGATACATTATTGTGCTTTGCTTGCAACAATTCCAGGGCTTTCTTCCTTAAGTTCACCCAGCTAGGAAATTGTTGAATATAGCTTCCCCAAGGAAGCTATATTCTAAGGAAGAAAAACGCTTTTAGGTTGTTCTTTGGCAAAAAAAAAAAAAAAAAAAAAGATAAATCTCAGCATCTACTGATGGGATGGACACAGCGTGATTCAGTGGAAAGAAGAGTGGAAAACTGTGATTAAATCCCCCCACTTCCACTTATGTACTGCGTGACTGTGAACAAGTTACCGAACTACTCTGAGGTTTGTTTTCACCAGGTCAATAGGATTAATGATTTCATTGCACAGGGTTGTTACAGAGATCACACTAAATGATACATTGCAAAATGCACTGAAAGCTATATTAGCACCCAGAATGAGCACTGGATATTCTTATTATACTTCTTTGATAGGTTGGTCATCAGATATAAACAGAATGTTGTATGGCCCTTCTAACAAGGCTCCTTGAAGGGAATCAACTCAGCTGGGAGCTGCATCCCTTTTGTCCTTCCTCCTTTGTGCTGCCTGGAGAGTGGACATGATGGTTAGAGCTCCAGCAGCCACGATGAACCTTGAGGTGACACTGAGGTTGGAAATGCGCTGCGGAGCAGAAAAACAGAAGGAGCTCCGCCAATGAGCCATCATATTAGCTCTGGATTGGCTGCCTCCAGATTTCTCTTAAAAAAGACACAAGTCCTTATGTATTTAAGTCACTGTCATGTTGGATTCCCCATTATATGCAGGATATAGGATGTAGCTAATATTATCCTATCACACCCATTCATTATGTGGAATTACAGGGAGGCAATATTGCTCAGAAACTAGCCAAGGAAGGTGAAAACTGCAAACTTTCTCTCTGTTGGCTGATCTAGGTAGATGGAACCCAGAGCTGGCTCCCCCTGCCAACAAGGGGCTAGAGGTGAGGCCACAGTAGGGCTGGGAAGGAAGGGAAAGGAATGACAGTATACTATCCTTGTCAAAACAAAACAAAAACAAACCAACCCAAAGCCACTCTCTGCAAGTGTAAGGGGGGGCCCCTGACACCTGCTACCAGGGCTTACGCTGGCCAGGATTTATCAGGTTTTTCACAGCTAAATACTTACTCTCAGGGTAAGACCCCCGAAGGCAGCCAGAGAAAAGGGCTTGCTGTCAATGGAGGAAAAAAACGAATATTTTCTTGAAGAGGTAGTGGTTGGGGAAAGCTGTTAATACTCACAATGTCACGGCCAGTGCCGCACTTCACGCCCAACTCAGAGCCTTGCAGGGTCGTCCAGGCAGCAGATCTGGGGAGATCCACCGCTAAAATCTGTAAGAGTGATGGTACCACATTAATACCCCAAATTTTGGCTGAAGGAGCACCCAGAGGAGCTTTGCCAACCAACCAAATCTGGCCACAGGTTTTTCCAGCTTTAAAATGACTGCCGATAGAATCAAAAGGAAGCATAATCATGGGCTGTCTAGAAGTTGGAAATTCTGTCTGTAGGGAAAGTGTCCCCCTGCTGGGCTAGCTTCAATCCCCCTTCCACACCTCTTCCATGCTTGGGAGTCCAGGGCAGATGCTGTGTTGGTGTATGAAGCCAGTGACAGTATCGGCGGGTCAGGGAAATGGCATAGGGTGCTGTTAGGGGTTGAGCTGTGACCCCGGAGAAGTTTAGTTGAAGATACACTGACCCCCATTACCTCAGAATGTGACTTTACTTGGAAATAAGGTCATTGCACGTATAATTAGTTAAGATGAGGCCACACTGGAGTAGAGTGGGCCCTTAATCCAGTATGACTG
The DNA here is from genome assembly GCF_023721935.1 of Panthera uncia. Classification (NCBI taxonomy): domain Eukaryota; kingdom Metazoa; phylum Chordata; class Mammalia; order Carnivora; family Felidae; genus Panthera; species Panthera uncia. The sequence continues at coordinate 25,759 of NW_026059660.1, read as the reverse complement.
GTGTCCTCATAAGAAGAAAAGAGAAAAGGAGAATTGTATGTGGACACAAAGACACAGGGAGAGGACAGCCATGTGACCAGAGGGGCAGAGCTTAGAGAGGTGCATCATCTACAAGCCAAGGAATGGCAAGGATTTCTGGCAACCACCGGAAACTAGGAGAGAAACATGGAACAGATTCTCCCTCAGAACCTCCAGAAGGAACAACCTTGTCAGCACCTTGATTTCAGACTTCCAGCCTCCAGAAGTCTGAGGGATACATTTCTGTTGTTTCAAGCCACCCAGTTCGTGGTTATTTGCTATGCAGCCCTAAGACGCTAATACAGGCCCTATGAATGAACCAAAGTTAGGGTGCTTGGCATTCTTGGATTAGGCAGACTCAGTCCTGGAGAGAGACATGGGTCCTGGTTGAGGACTCAGAGTGACAGGGTTTCAGCAGGAGCTACCACGCGGCTACAAGATCTTGCTTCCCCGGTCACGGTAGATCCGTTCAGGAGTGGTTGCGTCTGGGGGAATCTGCCCTTTGCCTAGAAATTGTGGAACTGGGGGAGAATGAGTTGGGAGCTTGGGAACTGTTACCAACAGCCATTTTGCACGTGAAGTGGGGCCGAGGAGAGTTGACCTGCAGCACGAGAGAGGAAACGATGCTCCTGGGTATTGATTCAAGTTGGAAAGGAAATCGTGGGAGGTGGGAGAAACAGAAGAGGCCTGGCGCACTGCGGGGGTCCATTAACCACGGGGCCAGTAGGAGCAGGACACCAGGGGCGGGGGGGCATGCCCAGGTGTCCTTCGCACCTCGGAGGTGGAGACACATTGACCATTCCTGGCTTTGATCCCCCTTGGGCACCCCTGCACTCACGTCTGTATGTTAACAAAGTACCTTGGCATCTCGGATCACGTGGAACTTCAGATACTCCTTCAGCTTGTCCTTGTTGTCTTGGTTGAACAGGAAATCCTGCTGTTCAGGGGGTAGGGCTTGCAGGGCTTGGTCGCTGGGCCAGAAGAGAGTGACTGGAGTGTGGATGGGGTCAGTGATGATGCTCAGCAAGCCCACGTCCTGAAACACAGGGAGTCGGGCGCATGCATGGCAAAGCCCAGCCACAAGGCACAGGATCCTTCTGAGGACCGAAGCCAGCCAGGGGCGGGGGGGGGGGGGGCCTGTCGTGACCGCCCCGGGGCTCCCCGGGACTGCAGCTGGTTCAAGGGTGACAGCCTGGCGCCCCAACCATTCTGACCCCTCATTTTCGTAGGGAGCAAAACAGAAAGTCAATTCTGGGCTTTTGTGAATAGAAAAATAATGTGTAACAAATATCTTTTTTTGATTTTTGCTACTGCTGCCCAAATATTTTAATTTCTGGAAGGGCCACTTAGCATTTCCCCATATTTCATTTAAAAAAGTGAAACTGACACAATATTGAGATATTCCTGTATGAGATTTCTAGATCACATGGACTCAGAAGAGAAATTGCTAGACAAAGGGAGGGGAATCTTTTTGAGAACCTTCTGTAACCCAGGTGCATTATATATATTCTTCCTTGTAATTTTTCCAATAACCCTATGAAGTAGGTTTTATTATTCCTTCCTACTGAGCCCCCCAGAGAGGTTTGCTAACTTTCTCTAAAAGCCTATGTTCAACCAGACGTGATACCCAGGTGTGAGGGTGACTGTGAGGTTTTGGGGCTGGGTGAGCAGGCAGAGATACTTGCCTTTGACATCCCTGGAGAGTCTCATTTTGAACACCTTGACATCTCCATTTCTGAAAAACTCCGAGGGTGAGCCCCAGGCTATTTTGGAAATTGCTGGTCAATGCAGAAGTTTGTAGGCAATGCTAAAAGGGGTAGGGGTGGGGGTCTGGGTTCTAAGAGTCCTCCTGGGGCTTCTCAGGGTATGAGGAGGAGAGGGGACCTTGGAAGACCCTGTCCCTCACTGATTCTCCTCTGAAATCTTTGGACAAGAAGTTTCTCTACTCAGTTTGTGGGAAAAGTGAAGTCAGAAAGATAAACAGTAAAACCTTGGATTGCAAATTACCTGTTCTAGGAGTGTTCCACAGAAACACTTAAAGTTTCTAACAAATTTTTACTTGATAAATGAGTGACGTCTTGCATCACTCATACGTGACTCCAAACATCACATGATCACAGCTAAGCCAATGATTCTCTCTCTCTCTCTCTCTCTCTCTCTCTCTCTATCTCTCTCTGTGGGATTGTGAGTGATCGTCTCCCATGGTCAGATGCTTGGTCTCAGGCCACGGTGTGTGGCAGAAATCAGTGATTTTCCGGAACACTGGAAGGTGCCCACAACTGGCACTAGTATATTTTTTGTCACTTCAAAGCACAAAAGACAGGCCTTTGCTTTACCATCCAAGAGTAAGCTTAGGAATGCTTTGCTTCCTCCTAGCTCAGGCTGCCTGCAGACAGAGAGAGACCCTTTCCTCTGCTGCCTTATTGCCAGTTCCATTAAATACAGTGCACGGCAAGAGTTTGTTAACACTGGACTGTAGTCAACATCCATGCGACCATATACAGTGGCCCCCATGCAGAAAAAGATTCCATTGAGCCAATAGATAGTGACATCGACAGTGATAGTGAAAGTCGTCCTGCACAATAACCCTCCTCTCCCAGGTCTCCCTCACCAGCCACGGAGGTTTTCAAAGGTCAGTGCAGGTTAATTTGTTTCTTTGTCTTTATATTTTGTATTTTCTCTACTTTTTGTATCATATTACAGTATTGTAATCATTTCTATATGAATGTTTTTGGGTTGTGGAACGAATCATCTGCGTTTCCATGATTTCTTATGGGGAAATTCGCTTTGACATACAAGTGCTTTGGATTACAAGCATGTTTCCGGAACGAATTGTGCTCGCAAACCAAGGTTTCACTGTAGTTTTAAATGCAATGTCTACCTATGCCTTGGGGCATAGATTTCCCAGATTTGCACGTCGGCTTGCCTGCCCCTATTACGGAGGTGAGAATTCCAGATGTGAAGCCCCTAGCGCAAGATGTGATGCTTGAGTCCTTTTCCTTGCTTCAGCCACAGGTACATCAATTTCTAATTTGGCCGGTGTACATTATATAGCTGAATAAACCAAATGCTGTTTTGGGAATGGAGTGACAGCGAATGACTTTGTTCTATTGGAAGTCGGGACTTTCCTATGCAGATTCCCACAATGGCTGGCTTGCTCCCCGAATAAAACAAAACACTAACGACAAAACAACCCCCTCCCCCCAAAAATCCAAACAAACAAAACCCTTCAAAAAAGAAACCTCCTTAGGCAGGTAATCCCCTGGGTTTTTACCTGTAGTAGGTTGTGAAATTTGGTGTAGCCGTGGTTTATTGCCACTGTTGTAAGATTTTGCTGCAAAGGCAATAAGAAGAGGAATAATACCTTTCTTCATACAGTTCACCAAGCACGTTAACAAAAGTTCAGCTGAATGAAATCAGGGTAAGATAACGTGAGAGGTACTGCAGATTGGCTCGTCAGCACCCACTCCGGCTCTGACATACCCACGCCTTTCCGCAGTCCAGCGGATGGGGGACCATGCGTGACATTTTCCCAGACTGCCTTGCAGCTCCAGCCCCGTGTGTGACATAGGATCCACCAAACAGAAGAGTTTTTACAAGGATTATCGGTGGAAGGAAACGACAAGAGACGGAGGTGACCGCTAGCAGGAGATTCTGACCAGCACAAGGGTGGAGGCATCTGGTGTTCGGACTTGGAGGTTGTAGGGGATGAGGCTGGAGACAGGTCAGAGCAGTCCCACAGGAAAGTCACGTGCCTTCCCCTGGCAGGTATCCCTGGACCCCTTTGTTCCCAGCTATGTAGCTTCTGAATTAGACTCTCTGGCTTTCCAAGAGATTTGCTGTTAAACTTAGTATCTTAAGAATCTCCTTTTTGTTTAAGTTAGGTATAGTGGGTTCTGTGGTCTGCAATGAAAAACCCCGGCCGATGCTAATAAATAACAATCAAATTCAAATTTGTCTTTTCTTTCAATTGAAAATGAGTTGTACTCCAGGTTTGCTTTGAGTGATATCTATCATCTATCTACTTATCTATCTATCTATCTATCTATCTACCTATCATCTATCTCATCCATCTATGTAATTTCTCCATCTTCCAAATCTATGCAAGACCATCTGTCCATGTGGAAACTAAAGTAAAACTTATAAAATCCATTTATCTCTTTAAATTAGGCTTTTACCTATTTACTTCTTACTAGAATAATATTCACTAGGCTTTTCCTAGTAGCTTGAGACTGAAGCAGCAAAATTAAGATGCCTCAAAATCAGAATTGTGAAAATACATTTTGAGTATTATGAGTCACTCTGGGCTGAGAGTATGATAATGAACCCACCAGGATCCTTCCAGAGGCATCTTTGGGGGTGACAAGCAAGTTTTGGGGAGACAGCAATTTGTCTATGATGTGGATGATGCCATTGGTATTGATGAGATCACTGGATATGATCTTAGCCTTATTATTTATATACACCGTGTCCTGAAATTAACCAAGAAGAGAGAGAGAAAAAAAAAAAAAAAGAAATGAGCACAAACAGAAATGGACAAAGTCATTTCTTCCAGAATGCTTTACCAACATGCTACTAAGTCATCATGAAAGTGAACATTTAAGTAGGGCTGTGGGCAAAATCTGAAGATCTAAGTTCCTTGAGCACGTTTCTTTGTTATGATTATAAAAGGAAAACTGAGACAAGACTGTAATTTTCACCTGGAGGAGTTAATAGCAAAGAACCAACCACAGTGGTCATTTCGCTGTGATTCTCAAATATGAAGTAACAAGTACATCACTTGTGTTGTCTGTACCACCTTCTGCCTCCACCACAACTTACTTCCCTTTGCAATGGATTCTATAGTCACCACTAGTTCCTCTGTTGTGGGGGGCGAGGGGGCCAGCATGGTCAGGTGGCTCTGGTCAAAAGTGTTCACCCCCTCCAGCTTCTAACCCAAAGCCGTTCTGATGACCGCTTGAGCTGTTTTGCTTACGAGTTTCAATTCCAGCTCTAATATTTACATGCTGTGTGACCTTGGACAAGTCATTTAACTTCTCTGAGCTCCATTTCCTACTTCATAAATTGGGGGAAGAATAGTATCTACATCATGGGATTCTTTGGAGGATTAAAAAAGTTAGTACACATCAAATACTTAGAATACTACGTGGCATATAGCAATCACTCAACATGTCTTAGTTGTTGTTGTTATTACTATTATTACTGGTATTAGTCTAAAGAAGAGAAGAGAGAGGGCCTAAGAAAGATGGCCCTCTTCCCGAGGTGGCCTCTCTTACCTGAGAGACGGAGATGACGATTGACTCCCCTTGGAGAGAGGTAGCATTTGGGGTCAATTTCAGGTTTTCTAGAAGCAGTTGGTGGCAGGCGATCACATGATAACGAAGAACCTGGGGCATGAGGCCCTGTTTGTCCCAGTCTTTAATCTGTAACAGAAGATGGGAGGGTTCCAGCCTTTGCTGGCCCCCTCCATGCCCTCCCCTCCTCCATGCTCTCCCCAGGGACTCTCCCCCAACTTGCACTGGGAAGGAGGCAGTCAGGGGTGGCTCGTGGTCAGGTTTACAGGGTACAGGCTGTTCAGACAAGAGGGAGAAAGTGGCCCTCCCTTCTTCCCTGCTTCCGATATGGACTCTTAGAATGAGTGGAAGGGAGCTTGGAGTTCCTCTGGTCCAGCATCTCTCAATGCATGTGGCAAGGACCCCAAGTCCTGTGAGATGCTACTTGCAAAAAGACTTTTCTTGTGAAAAATGCTGGGCAAAGCTGCACCGCACCTGTGCCTCTTGGAGAGGTACCTGGGCCAGATTTCCTTTAGTGTGGAAAAGATCACAATGCTTTTCCATTGTAAATCAAAGCACAAACAATATTAGCCATTAAGTCAGTGTAATAAGAAGCCCACAAGGTTCTCATCGCTTCAATTGCTTCATGGTATCTCTTTTGATGCTGTTTTAGAGGAAAACAATCAAATGTCAAAAACTTTCCAGAAGTATTTTTGTGCCTCTGTTTTTGTGTGTAGAGAAGAATGCACGGTTTGGAGTCATGTTTCCATCCTTACTCCGCCACTTGCTAGTCGTGTGGCCTTGGGAAATTTACTTCTGTCAATGTCCTTGACTGTAAAAATGGGGATGATAGCACTCCATGACAGGGTTGTCATGAACACTAAATGAATGAATCTAGGTCAGATACTAGAAACAGTGTCTGGCACACTCCATAAATGTTTGCTACAGTATTATATGTTAATGGGTAATCCTGCATGAAGAGTCCCAGTGAATGTTAGAATAGTAAAGGCTCTGATAAGGTCTGCAAGAAAAAAAAAAGACTTATTTAAAAGCTTTTACCCAGCATTCTTGTTCTTCTCGTTTTCTTTTTTCTTTTTCTTTTTTTAATGTTTGTTTGTTTGTTTATTTGTTTATTTATTTATGTCTATGGAAGGTTTGGATCATTTAAGAATTGTTGATCTTTTCTAGCTTCCTACCTGATTCAGGAATGTTTTTCAGAGGGCCTCTGGCCATTGGTTACCCTAAATCCACCTAAATCCTTTCTTTTGATAGGAGGTCCCTAAGCTGACAGGCAGCCCCTTTCATTGCTGATCTGCTCTAGCTAATCCTAAATCTCCTGCCCAGAAATGTCTCCAGCATTGGTTCCAGGGTGACACCCAAAGACTGGGTTCCCGTTCCACACCTCTTCGGCTTGCCTAGAGCTTCACACTTACCCGAGGTTCCTCATCAAAAGCTGCAGATAAAGGTGCAAAGACAGTGAAAGGGCCTGGACCACTCAGATCTCGCACAGAATGTTCCTGTGGGAAGGAAGGTGGGGCCACATGGCAGGTACCTAATTAACATACGTACAGTTTCAAACAAATACAGAAAGTCAGTGGTGACAGAGGGGAGTGAAAACTGAATCTGGAGATCTGTGTTTTATTTAGTCTTAGATTCAAATTCATTCTTAGTCTTTGTCATTGAAATAATGTTTATTTTTATCTGGTTATAAAAATAACATATGTTGGGGTTTCTGGGTGACTCAGTCAGTGGAGCCTCCAATTCTTGATTTTGGCTCAGGTCATGGTCCCGGGGTTGTGGGATTGAACCCCAGGTTGGGCTCTGCACAGAGTGTGGAGCCTGCTTGAGATTTTCTCTCTCTCTCCTCCGCTGCCCCTCTCCCCAACTTGTGGTCACTCTCTCTCTCTCGGAAAAAAAAATATGCTTATTGTATTAAAGATTTGAAAATATAGCATGAAGAAGGAAATAACTAGCCATAGCCCCACTGCCTAGATGCAACCTATTATTTTTAGGTATTTTTTTCCAATGTCTCTTCTACATGCAAATATTTTACATAATTGGGATAATTGATTATAAGATGATTGGTTTAGCTATGCTGATTGCCTTCTTGCCAATGTTAAGAGCCTCTGGTTAGTTGTATTTTCTTCTAGGTTTTATGATTGTATTCATTTAGATATATTTTTTAAAGTTTATTTATTTTTGAGAGAGTGGGGGAGGGGCAGAGAGAGTGGGAGAGAGAATCCCAAGCAGGCTCTGCACTGTCAGTGCGGAATCCGACGCAGGGCAAGATCATGACCTGAGCTGAAATCAAGAGTCGGACACCTAACTGACTGAGCTACCCGGGTGCCCCTTATTTGTTTATATTTTTATCTTTTATTTTTCAATATATCTGGAACTTATCCCAATGTATGATGTGCATAAAGACCTAACTTAATATTTTCACCCAGAGTTAACCAATTGCCCCAGGAACGCTTCTTTCCTCTGGTGTGATGGCAGTTTTTGCATGCAGTGCATTCTTCTATGTAGAATGGGCCAGAAACCCACGTTCCCAGACTTTCTTCTCCCTTCACTGACTCCAGAGGCTACAGTTTCTCTGTATCTGGCTGGAGACCCAACTCCTACAGCTACAGACAGACACACATGTTCTTACCAGCAGCTGGAAGAAGTACTGGGATGTTTTTGGGTTCTTGGGAAGCTCCTGGAAACAAAGATAGAGGAGGGTCACTTCATGTCTTGGGTTCCACGCAAGATCAATTCAAGGTTGTCGCAGGACAATTTCTGTAAGTTTGAGAGTCTTTACCACACTTTCAGCTGGAAATCTGCCCTCATGGGTCTTCTTTTTCAAGCCCCACCTACAGGCTTCCCACCGATGTTCAGAACGACTATGGGAACATGCTGTGAGTTCCAAAACCTTGCTGGAGTCACCATCTGATTTATCAAAGAAAGGTCTAGCCATTTCCAAAAGCAGTTAAGGTTTAGAAGCACTTTTTAAAGTTCAAATATTAAAAAAAAAAACCAACCAGTTATAGGTTTATGGAAGATTTAATTCCTCCATTAACAAGCATATTTGATTAGCCAGAATGCTCTAGTCCCTCTTTAAGCCAAATAACAGAATGTTCACCTTATAAAGGGGTAGAAATCTACAAGTATCATTGCTCCTCATCCGCTATGGCCAGTACAGATGCCTGTGGGTGTGCACACACACATATGTTCCAACGGCACCCACATCAAGGTAATGCCTTTGAGTTTCTGTGTGCTCCATGCGTGTTACGTACATTACATCGGCTAACAACCCAATGGGGTTGGTACCATTAGAATTTTTTTTCTTACAAATTAGAAAGCTGATGCATAGGGAGGTAATGTAATTGCCTAATGTCTCATTACTGATTGACAGAGTTGAATTCATACCCAGGTGCTTCTGACTCCAGAACTCATCGATGTGAGGATTTTCATGGGTAGATACAATCTCTTTCCATTGCCAATTTATATAAAAGCAGGCTTTCACATCTTTGTAGAGCTTTACAAGTTACAAAACTCTTGCACAGCCCTTAGGGACCTGGATTCCTAGCACAGCGAGGCAAGTCGGGTTCGCTCTATGGAAACAGGCCTTTCGTTACCTGATAGATGTTGCCGCGGCAGGTGATCCCATCCCCGATGTAGTTTGGCTTGCAATTACATGTCCTTTCTCCTTGCCCAGTGTGATTGCAGATGGCAAATTCACTACATCCGCCATTTTTCTGGTAAAATTTCCAAGGGGTGGGGGGTAAGAGTCAGCCCGGTTCGCTTGCCAGGTCTGCCAATATTCACAAAGCAATTCTGTACTGAAATGTATTTTTGTACCCACCTTCTAACTGACTGGTTTGCATTATTGCCCTTCTCCTGAACTTGCCTATTAACTCCCTATAGTAAGAGCCATGTATTCACCCAGCCACGTATCCCAAGAGGGCGAGTCCAACCGAGCAGATCTCCAGCTGTAAACGGACAAGCCCAGAGGTGCCAAATGGAAACTTTCTCAGCACATGGGGGTTGACTAGAAAGGGACCAATCTTGCCCGACAGTTCCCAGCTTTAGGCTTAAATCCTGATCTCATAGTGGCCAGGTAATAGTCATCAGCTAGAAGGCAGTTGGTATAAAAGAGATAGAACACACTGTCCTTGTCCACAAAGAGCTTAAAAACTGTGGAAGATGGGACAGAGACCTAAAAATGGAAACAAAGCAAAGTTCAATTCAAAGCCAACATCCATAGGAACACCAAGAAGGAGTCTGCAGCCTAAGCAGTTTCTAAGTGGGGAAAGAATGTGAGCTTAGGAAAAAGAACCCCGATGGGGTTGAGCAAAGAAGGAGGTCAACAGACTTAACGGTCGGCTATAAAATCTTCCTTCCCTCTAATGCTTGTTCCCAGAGCCTTAGTGGAGCATGATATTTGGGCCCAGGAGGGACTTCCTGTCTGTCCCAGATTCCTGCCTCAAGCTGACACAGCTCAGTGAGCTCTTCAAGACCAGTTGCCGTCTCTTAAGGGCCCTGGATCTACCCTGGATTTTACCGTCCCGATACCCGGCCTGCTGTAACAGCACCAAGACAAACCCCCTCTTGTGCCACTTTCCTGCTTCTCTCTGTCAACAAGTCTACACGCTCTAGGTTCCCTCTTACCTCACGGACATTCCCTTCCTTGCTGATCTGACCCCACACCCACCCCTTCCTGCCCTCACAAACCCTTCCTGGTGCCTTCTGAAACTCACCACCATTAACAAACTCCCAGCAGTCTCCAGAAAACTCTCTCCGCCTCTTACCGAAGACGTGTCTGTCTCCCGCAAACGCTGCTCCCCCGCACCCCTCAAGCAAAGCTGTTTTCGTGGCCTGGGGCTGGGGTAGTGTCTTTCCTACTGAGCTTCCAAACTACTTCTACTGCCTCATGCTTCACAGACCCCAGCTCCCTGAGAACACACGGAATCCACGATGGCCCGTTTCTTTGGTCCTGGCGGTGGCGCCTGGATCACCAGCTTTCCCTCCACACCCGTGGCCATGCTTGGTGGCGTGAACGTCTCTGTCAGTGGCCTCCATCTGCACCCTGCGTCTGCCACCACCCCTTGGCCACCCTTGGCTTCGTCTCCACATTAAAGTGGACCCCTCCCGAGGCTCTCCCTCAAGCATCCTGCTCTCTCTGACCACCAGCTTTCATCATCTCAACTCCCCTCTTCTAATGCTGCAGCTCCAGCCTCCTTTGACCCACAGGGGCCTCCCCTCCTTCCAGCTGCTTCTCTCTCACCCACCTGCCCGGTGCAGTTGGCCCCTGCTCCTAGCTTTGTGCCGGCACAGCGGCTGACACAACGGCTTGGTAAACCACTGCCTCTGGGCCGGCCCTGACTCGGGGGGCACTGCGGGACAAAGTCACACGTGTGTGATGTCCGCACCTGCCTTCAGAGCTATCACATCGGTGCTCATCCAGAGAGCAACTTTTCTCTCTCTGGGGAAGACAGTTCACACCTTCACTCCTCCCTCCAACTCTCAACCATTGCCCCTCACTCTTAGCTGATGGGCTCACCTCATACCTCATGGAGACGCAGACACCCCACCTTCCCTCCCTGACGTTCACCACCTGCCTGCACCTGGTCACCAACCCTACTTTCCTTACTTAACAAATGAACTAACAACTGACGGTCTGACTAGTCATTTGCACACGAGGTGTCTGTCTCTTCCCCCTCAGTGTAAACTCTTTAAGGGAAGAGACTTCACTGCTTGGTCACTGATGAATTCCCAGTGCCTAAAATGGTGCCTGGGAGCCGGGGAGCTGCTGTGAGAGGTTTCCTACTGGATATGTAGAAATGCAAGCCGTCTCTGTCCTCACGGGACTAAGAATTTATTTAGAGCGATCAGACGCATTTTTAAGCTAGTTCACAGTAAGGGCTCCACACAGCATGTGCCCACGAGTGACTCACTAACTGACTGGCTCACTAACGAACGAACTGATCGGCTAATGATCTACCTGACTAACAGCCTGACTGACCAACTACCTGCCTACCTACCACTGGCCCTGCTCCTGCCTGGGGCTCACCTGTGGGCTCTGGGGCCCTTTCTCCTCATCCACTCCTGTACCCTCCTCCTGGAACATTCCACCTTCTCTCCTTCAGTATCAGTTTCCTTCTCTCTCTTGGACTGTACTCATCAGCGTAAAAGCATGCCTTAACACTCATCTTGCAAGAAAACAAACTTTTGTTCTTGAAAGGATCCAGTGGGTGGTGGCAGTCATGGGTGCAGTGGCCAAGAGTTAATGACTCTTGTACCTGACTGTCAGGCGCACGTAGGTTCATTGCGTTAGTTGCCAAGACAAGGTGGCCATTGAAAAAACCAGGTGGAAATGGTCCTTGAAGAGTTGCTGTGCAAATAAAGCTGCATGGGTCTGCTTGTGACAGCTCCATGCCCCAGCACCCTGTTTTCTGCAATCATTTCATGTGAGGACATGTTCTCCTGAGGCATTTGCCAGATCGACACAAGGGGACAATCGGGATGAAGCTCAGAGAGGAAGGGCTTTAACTATGTGGCATCTGGGCTGTTCTTACACCCACAGCTGGAGGCTCCGGGTGGGCAGTGATATGAATAAGGGAAGTACCATGCATAGACAGCACTTCCTCTGGGGCTGACCGCTTCGTGGGAGGAACAAGAACCCCTGAAGTGGTCAAGGGTGCAGACTTTGAGTAAGACAGACACGGATTCAAGTTCTGGCTGTGCCGTTTGCTTGCTCTGTACCTAAAAGGTATGCTCATGTCCTAAGCCCTTGTATCTGTGCATGTGACCTCGTTTAGAGAAAGAGTCTTTGCGGATGTAATTAAGGACCTTGAGAGGGGAGCATCCTGGATGAGGCAGGTGGGCCTCAGTAGGTCCGCGGTAGTTTTTAGTAGAAGAGGAGAAGACACCAGCACAGAGGTGAGGACAGAGGCAGAGAATGGAGTTTCTCCAGCTACAACTGGAACCTGAGGGGAAAATACGCTCCAGGGCCCACAAGCGGCCTCTGCATGTGGCCTCCTTGATGCGCCGTCCCCCGCAAGGCAGGTAGGAGGCACCCCAGGCCGGACGTCTCCGGGCCTCGGCCACGGAGCCCTACTCACGGTTAAGCAGGTGTTGATGAACGTGCAGACCTTCCCATCGCCAGTGTACTTGGGCAAACAGTTACACACTGCCTGTCCGGGGAGGGGAGGAAAACGGGTTATTTCACAGAGAGATTCTGCTGGCTCTCACGCTCCGGGTCTATGGTGGTCACGGTGGCGTCACAAGGGTCTATATGTGATATTGGCAAGTTCTATCCTACGATGGTAATTGTCATCCTACGTTTAGCGCACTCGGCACATTTCACTCTAGCACTGGGATCTCCTACGGAGCCTGACTTTGCTGCCAAGAGACTTCATTTATTTATTTATTTATTTATTTATTTTTATAAATTTTTTTTTTTAACATTTATTTATTTTTGAGACAGAGAGAGACAGAGCATGAACGGGGGAGGGTCAGAGAGAGGGAGACACAGAATCTGAAACAGGCTCCAGGCTCTGAGCCATCAGCACAGAGCCCGACACGGGGCTTGAACCCACAGACAGTGAGATCGTGACCTGAGCCGAAGTCGGACGCTTAACCGACTGAGCCACCCAGGCGCCCCTACTTCATTTATTTTTTTAACACATTCTTACCTTATTTGGTCCTTTGCCTTCTTGGCACTCACCCCTTCTGTCGCTTGGGTTGGTAAAAGCTCGGGTGCAAGGAGGCTAAGCCATGACCCACTCCCATTCACACGGAGACCTTGTGCCTCTCCACCCAGGCTCAGCCCCAAGGCACCGGCGCTGGGAGATGCTGGAGGGGGGCTTTGGCCTCACATGGGTGGCCCATGTGAAAACAATCAGTCAGACCCACTGTTTGGCCAACGATGTCAGTGGGGGCTCCAACTTGAGGGAGGGGACACTGTCCACGGGAAGCTGGGGACTGTTTAGTTCACCCCCATTTCCCCGGTGCTCTGCTCAGGAACAAGGGCACAGGAGCAGGCAGGGTTAAAACCCAGCTACGCTCTAGTTACCTAGTTCTGTGCCCAGAAGGAAGGGCACTTGCTCCTAATGTGTCCACCAGAGGGGCGGCTTTTCTTTTCCAATCCACCCAGGCCACATAGCAGAGGTGGCTCTGGTCTGATGTCTGCTTGTTAGAGCCTGGACTCACTGACAGGGTCAGCCAGGGCCAAATGGCAGATTTTCACTCCTCTGCCTCTTCCTTTCTTCTGGGTCCTGACCTTGACCCAAACTGTTACCAAGACACCCACCAGCTGCCCCTCCTGGGCTTAGGTTCTGTCCCAGAGATCAACCCTGGGTCCCTCTCACTGCCTTCTAGGTCTGGAGAAGGACTTGTAGACACCCTGAGCACCAAAATGCTTCTAGGTTTTCCTTTCTCCATATGTGGTTTGAAATAAGAGCTCTGCTGAACCCCAAAACGTGTCTAAGGTAGCCAAATACTGCCTGTTCTGGTTTTCACCAAGACTATATGTGTAAACACACACACACACACACACACACACACACACACACAATTCTTTCAAAATAAGGGTATTTCCCCCCCCCCTTATTTTTGGCCTTTTTAGGCACCTGCTTGTTCTAATCATTGGGAGAACTGGCACTGAGGTTGCAGCCTAAACAAGGTTGATAGAACATTCCATGGGACTTCACTTCATCATCCAGTATCTGATGTATATAATTTCCTGACTATTGTGCTTGTTTGGGCTGCAAAACTCACTGTGTTAGGAAGTATGTGATTAGCAGAGGGCCTAAAAACATTATCTTTTTAAAAAATTAATTATTTTAAGCATATTTATTTGTTTCAAGAGAGACAGAGGCAGTGCAAGATGGGGAGGAGCAGAGAGAGAGGGAGAGAGAGAGAATCCCAAGCAGGCTCCGTGCTGCCGGTGCAGGGCCCGACGTGGGGCTTGAACTCATGAAACCACAAGATTGTGACCTGAGCTGAAACCAAGAGTCAGACACTTCACGAGCTGAGCCTCCCAGGCGCCCCTAAAAGCGTTATCTTATGCTGTGGCACATGCATTTCAAGGCCTCAAGCCAAAGAAGATGATGCCTCAGCTTTCTAGGCATCAGAAAGCTGAAAGGAGAGCATCGTCGGAAACTTTCTAGGTGAGTCTGGAACCATGTGGTGTTTGCAGATGTCTACCCCTCCCCACTCAGGAAGCCCCTTCTCCCAAGAACCCCCTGGTCCCCTCACAGCCACCATTTCTTATTCCCAAAGAATGGCCTCTTTAGGGAGTCTTTCAGAATTCCCCCCTAAAATACTGGTTTTATGCTGCTGGTGCCCATAGGTCTGTTCTCAACCCCTTTCCCTCAGGTGTGGGTCTGAAGATCCAGGAATTTGCTCCTAGGAAAACTTAGGACCCTGTGTGGGGGCGGGGCTGAGCTCACCTGGTTGGGTCCCGTCTGTGTGCACTCTGCATTCTTGTGACAGCCACCGTTGTTCTCCAAACATGGGTTGATTTCTTTAAAACAAAAAGCCAGAACCTGGCATGAAAATCCAGCCTCCTTTTCCAATCAAGACATCTTGAGGAACCAGGCAGGATGGCTAACTGGACAAGGGGAGCAGGTGTCAAAGTGTGATTCAGTTTTGTGACAGCTCTGTGGCAGAAGTAAGCCAGCAGGGAAGGTACCAGATGTGGCTTCTCAGAATCAGCTCCTGTGGGCTGGGGCTGTGCCAGCAGGGGCCTCATCTGTGGGCTTGCTTCTGTCCCGCTATTGAGTGAATATGAGCATTTGCAGCCAGGGACTTGAAACAACAGAATCTTGGATCCAATCCAACATGCTAGGAAGGAAGAGAGTTAGGAATGAAACAGTCGCTTGTAACTCTCATCATAAAATTGGTTCAGCAGATTCTAAATTTAGAAGGACATTTTGATGAGGACCAGGATATTTGCTTGGTGTTAAAGCATCTCCCTATTGGTGGCTTATTAGTAGCAATGGGGGAGAAAGTAACTGTACAGTGGAGAAATCAGACAACATCTTGACTGCGTGGTCAAAATTAACGTCACAAAAGAGAGGCAGCTGGAAATCGTGAGCCTCCTGTGTGATAGCCTGAGAAGGATGCGATATCACTCCTGTGATATCGAGTCTAGAATGCACAGTCTCAATATAATCATGGAAAAACATCAGACAAACCCCAAAGGAAGGACATGCTATGAAAAAAAGTTGGGGTGGTGGCCTATATTCTTCCAAAATGTCAATGCCATAAATGACAAAGCAAGGCTGGGGAGCCATCCCTGATTTGAGGAGACTAACATAACAGCTCAATACGATGCCCACTCCTAAACTACTTCCTGCACTTGAGGAAAAAAGCCAGAACAGTATGTAATTGGGTCAGGGGACAAAATTAGAATACAAATGGTAATTAGACAAAAGTAGTATATTAATGGTAAATTTGGGGCACCTGGGTGGCTCAGTCAGTTAAACGTCTGGCTCTTGATTTCAGCTCAGGTCATGAGTTCACGGCTATGAGATCAAGCCCTGCCTCAGGCTCTGCATTGAGCACGGAGCCTTCTTAGAATTCTCTATCCCTTCCCCTGCTTTCTCTCTCTCTCTCTCTCTCTCTCTCAAAATAAATAAACATTTAAAACAATAGTAAATTGACTGAAGTTGGTAACTGCAGTGGCTATGTAAGAACTTATCCTCATTCTCAGATATGCCCAAGTATTTAAGGATAACGGGAATATGAAAAAAGTCTACTCTCAAATGGTTTAGGAAAAAGAGGCACATATATAAAGAGAACAAATGATAATGCAAGTGAAGCAAGATGTTTGCAATAGTGAATCCAGGTAAAGAGAGAGTGGGTCTTCTTTTATACTATTCTTGCAATACTTTGGTGTGAATGTATTTTTTTACAACTAAAATGTTAAAAGTCAGACAGCATACGATGGTATACCTTTAATAGTAGAACAGTGTATAGCCATTAAGATAATGATTTGGAGAAACACTTACTTTCTGGGAGTGCTGTTCTTTTGTATTGCTAAGCATAGTAAGTATTATGTATCATAAGACAGAACTGTTGTTTAAACAAGTAGGTGCATCCATAGCAAATGAAGTGATACGACCATAGGAGAGTGGTTATTTCTAGAATCCACCCCCCCCAACATATATGCATTCTCTAATTTATCTACAGTGAGAATGTGTTATTGTATAAGAAAGGAACTGATAAATGTTACAAAATTCAGTCAGCACCGTCATGCTTAATTGGAAAAAGTGTCTCCTTTTTTTTCCTTCCCAAGCGATTTTTGGACATCACACACCTTCATACCCCTGTGGTCACCTTTACACACCTCATACGTTCCTGCACAGACTGTTCCAACAGTGGCACGTCCTAATAATAGGATCACTTACCGGGGCTCTGACCGTAAAGCCACTGCCACCGGACAGGTGAAGGATGGTACCCACCTAGACACACGATGCCGTCGCCTGTATAGCCTGCCTTGCACACACACACCCGGCTTCCTGGAGTGGTTCTTTTACAGTCAGCCTTGGCAGAGCAACCTCCATTGCTGGTCTCACAGGCATTGATGGCTACAGGAGGGAGACGCGACACAGAGCCCAGCCGGGGAGAGAGGCGGGAAAAAAAACAGTGATGCATTCTTTACTTGCATGAGAAATGGAAGCTACTTCAAAATGCTGGGCACTGGATTAAGTACGGATAATTCAAAAGAACGCAGAGCATCGGATGTCTTCACTGGTGGATTCTACCAAACATTTAAAGAAGAATAAATACCAATTTTCCCAAGCTCTTCCAAAAACTAGAAGAGGAGAGAAGACTTCCCAGTTCATTTTATGAGGCCTGATACCAAAACCAGACAGAGCCATATCAAGGAAACTCTATACATCAATATCCCTCACAGGTATAAAAACAAAGATCCTCAAGAAAATACTTGTCAATCAAATTCGGCAAGAAGAACAATACACCATAACTAAGTGGGACTTATGCAGGAGTGCAAGGTGGTTTAACATTTAAAAATCAGTTAATGTACTACAGTCTATCAATCGAATTAAAGACAAATCCACTTTTTCCTTCCTCAATAGAAGGAACAAAAGCATTTGATAATATTCAATATCTTTAATAATAAAAGCTCAACAGGCAAAGAATATAAGGAAACTTCCTCAACCTGATAAAGGGCGTCTATGTATGGAATAGAACTGGGGGTCCAGAAATAAACCCATACATCCAAAGTCAATTGATTTTCCACAAAGGTGCCAAGACATTTCAATGGGGGAGAGAAGAGTCTTTTCAATGAATGATATGGAGACATATGGATATTCACCCACAGAAGAAGAATTTGGACTTCAACCTCACAACATGTACACAAAGTGGATCAAGACCTAGATCCACTTGGAGTCCCACGGTGTGATTTTGGACAAGCTGCTCAGTGAATCTGAACCTTGGGGTCCACCTGTTGAGGTTTGTTTGCAGGTTTGGAGACTCCCATCTGGTAACATACATGAAAGTGTTACAGAAATGTGGGTTGCTCTCCTATAACCCTGCTTTTGCTATTTCCTAAAAACAGAGGGCAAGAAAAATATTCCAGTTATTTGCTCCTCCCAGCTGTTTTCACGGGCATACTGTGCACATCTTACTGCAGGAAACATCTGGGACCAGGGTCAGGGTGCCTGCACGCTGGGAGAACCCCCTGGGGTAAGACGGTCTAGAAGACAGGTTGGTATGTTCATTGTTCACCACAACCTGGACTGAAGGCTGTCTGGACAAGGTGCTCGAGAGAAATATGATGCTAAGCGTTTCCAGTTTTCTAGCACCAAATATGTGGTGGGCACCTTAAGAGTATTAGATCCCATTTACCGAGTGCTCTGTGCAAAGGCTGTTCTAAGCACCTCACCGTTATTAACCTCGTTCTCACCAAAAGGTCCAGGGAGGGAGATTCTCTTACTGACAACAACTTACAGATGGGAAAATGATGCAAAGAGCAGTCAAGCAACTTTCCCAAGGTAATACAAGCTATAAGAACTTAGACTCAAACCCGGGAGAGTCTGGTGTGGGGCTGTTTTAAATTCTGCCTCATTCTGCCATTGCACAGAGAGGTTGTTTGGTCCCCAAACCACTCTGCAAGGGACACAGTTTTATGTTCACTTTATAAGTGAGCTAAGGGGGCTCAGAGCAAATAAGAGACCCATCCAAAGCTGTGTGGGTAGTAGGAGGAAGAACCAGGACTCGGGTCCCTGTCTGTCCCATTCCAGAGTCCCCATGCCTGGGTCACATGCTAGGTCAATCAAGCTGGTGTTTTCAAAGTTCCCCAGGTGACTTCAGTTGTGGTCAAGGCTGTGAACGGCTGTTTGGAGAAGAGAACAGGTACGATTGTCCCATGCATTCCTAACCCAACACACGCCCCAACCGCTAACAGCAGTTTTCTCGCCCAGGGGGCCTGGTCGGCTGCCCTGTTACATCCAGGTCAGGAGCAGTGGTTGGTGGTGGCAGAATGGTACAGTCTGCAGGACTTGTGCCACCCTTGTAACCCCCAGCGGTCCCTTCCTCGCTTGCCTGTGCAGACTGTTCCATTCCCTTGGAATCCTGCTGCACATCTGCATGAGGCCGTCCCGTCCGGATTGAGAAGGCAGCTGCAACAAGAAATGGCAAGCGCTGTTTGTGGGGAAAGAATACAGAACATCCACCCACTGTGTCCCCAGCATTCTGGCTCCTGCCCCCTGCTTCACTCAGAGGTCTGGCCTAAGGCTCGGAAGGAGAGTCCCTGCCCAGCACGGCTCTGGACAGGCGGCCGAAACTGCAGAGAGTACATGGGTGGGCATCGGCCCGGGATGAGGAGGACAGCCAGCAATCTTTAGAGGGCCACTTATGTCCTCGGAGCCGTGCTTCCCACATTACTTCTCATAACCTACACGCTATCCAGTAGCCCTAACCCGTAGATGTTATTATTCCCATTTATGAACGGAGAAACTGGGGCTTAGAAGCGTAATTGACTCCAGGTCATGCACACAATGAAAATGACAGAGGCTGATCTGAATTCAGGTCTAAGTCCAGTTACTGGGCCAATTAGTTAAGCCATCACGCCCCTCTGGGAGTTCGGAGTATGACGTTGAAGTATGAACACATAAGGCTTTGCTGTGAATGGGGAGTAAGGTTTGACGGCAGTCAGGGGCACTGGGCTCCCTTGGCGTCTATGAAAGGGCCCCTGTGGCTTGAACTGGGGGCAGCAGCTGGCTTTTTTGCCGATATGCCAGGTAACTCAGGTGGCAGCTTGTTTCGAAGGCTGGATGTGGCAAGTTGATGGTGGCCTTTTCAGAGAGATTTTTCCTTTCATACTTAAATTCATCATAAGTCTTCAGAAAGGGTCTCAGGAAGCTATTACCCCAAAGACAGGGCCTGACATGGACACTCCTAGAAAAGAACCCTCTTTGCATCCCTTCCAGAGAAAAGCTCAGCGGTACGTACTTGGCGCTGGTGTGGCATATCCCATTGCAGTCGTCTTTGGTGATCTCTGCAAAAGAGAACCAAATGCTGGCTCAGTCCTTTCTTACTAAACCTAACTCGGGAGCTTTCTTTGAGTACTTACTGCCCAGAAAAGATTTAATTCCTCAGAAGTAATGATATGCATCACGTGAGCTACGTAAAACTGTATGAGCTTATAAATCCTTGTTTTGCCTTGGCTGCCAGGAAGCTCAGCACCAAATCTGAAGGCTGAATATACTGATGGAGTGTCTACTGTATGCCAGGCTGCGAGGAGAGTAAAACACAGTATCCTCCATCAGGGTCTGGAGGTTGATGCATGTTCCTCTCTGGGGCCTGATTTTTCTACTCTTATTTCTATTTCCTGTGTTCTTTATTCTTTCTAGTTTTTCATCATTTTATTATGGAGTGAAATAAACAAGCAAAGCTTAATTATAACTAATATTAAAAGGCTTTTTTTCCTTTTTTCAAAAAAGATTATATTTTGGGGGTGCCAGGGTGGCTCAGTTGGTTAAGTGTCCAACTTCGGCTCAGATCATGATCTCACGGTTTGTGAGTTCAAGCCCCACATCGGGCTCTGTGCTGACAGCTCAGGGATTGGAACCTGCTTCAGATTCTGTGTCTCCCTCTCTCTCTGGCCCTCCCCCGCTCACGCTCTCTCTCTCTCTCTCTCTCAAAAATAAACATTAAAAATTTTCTTTTTAAATTTTATTTTTAAGTAATCTCTGCACCCAACATGGGGCTTGAAGTCACAACCCTGAGATCAAGAGTTGCTTGCTCTATGAATGAGCTAGCCCGGCACCCCATCCCCCCTTCTTTTGTATTTGCAAAAATAGCCGAGGGACAGGCATATAGCAAGGTACCTATTATCTATTAGCTGAATTAATTCCTAAAATTCCTGGAATAGCATGGGCTTTCGCTCTTGGATGCTCAGTTACCAGATATTTCTCAGCAGGGGAGGATCCAGAAAGAAATCATTAGCAATGAAGAAAGAGTACCCTTTGGGGAGGATGCCCACGTTAACAGCCGTTGGGATAGAATCTTATTAGAGCTGGCCAAGTCACACAGAAGGTCCTGCAGCGGAGACCTGACTGCAAAAGATGTCTGTTTTGTGTCAGGCGGAATCTTGACAGGCTCCAAGGTGCTAAATGGGTACAATGCAATTTTGTGCTGTTATGGATGCTCTTCCTTGAGCCTGGAAGTCTGTGATCTCTCCATTCTCTGTCTACTGAAATCCCAGTCATCTTTTAGGTCCTCCTCTCTGAAACATGCTCTAAACCTTTGAGCCAACTTCAGTTAATAGGGGTGGCTACACGGTGTGCTCTTTTGAGACGGAGGTGGCACCCCTCTCTGGCCTCAGTGATGCCTGCCAGGCGCTTGGGAGTGGGGAGTTTGCACGTGAACAGAGGAGTTTTCTTCCTGGCTCCAGTCTAGAGGCTCTTTCCTCTGTGCTCTCATACTACTATTTTTTGAACACTCTTGACCACTTATTTCCATTTCTAGGCCGGAAGCTGCGTGCGCACGATGTGCACTGAGACCCGGCTGGAAAACTGGGTGAGTGCCAGTCGGTGAATAGCCTTGTACTCTACCCTGCTAAGGTGTGTCCCTTGGAGGCAATGAACTTTCTCCTGGAGGCAATGAAGAGTCATAGCAGGTTGTCAAGTCCTGGGGAGGGGGTGGGAATAATGGTCTTACCTATTGCTATGGCGGGGGTGGGGGCAGATGTTTGTGTCACCTCACCCCTCAAATCCATATGTGGAAACCTAATCTCCAGGGTGAAGGTGTTGGGGCTTGGGCCTTTGGAGATGGTTAGGTCATAAGCGTGCTCATGAATGGGATTAGTGCCCTTATAAAAGAGACCCCAGAAAGCACCCTTGCCTCTTCTGCCGTGTGAGGACGTGAGAAACCAGCAGCTGGCAACCCAGGAAAGGGTTCTCACCAGAGCCCGATGGCACCTGGTCTCAGACTTCCAGCCGTCAGAACTGAGAGAGACGTTTCTGTGGCTTATAAGACATCTCGTCTATAACACTTGTTATAGCAGCCTGAACTAAGACACCTGTGTTCTGGAAAGTTCTCTCTGGCAGCCATGTGGAGGATGGAGTGGAGGAAGCTAGGACAGGAGGCACAGGGACAGACCCCAAGCCTCTCACTGAGAGGATGAGCCACAGGATGGGATGTGGATGTTAGAATAATGCAGACATGCTGGCCAGGGAGGCATGAAGGCCACGTGGGTGGTTTCTAGATTGGGGGGGGCGGGCAGGGGGGGGGGGCTGGTCTTTTCTCCCAGGAGGGAGAGCAGGAAGAGGAGTGAGTCTGGAGGGCTGTCCTTGGGGCACATTAAACATCAGCACAGTGTGGTGTGGCTAGGGGAGATGGGCCTGTTCAGATCCTGTTGTGGGAAAATAAAAATAAACGCATATAACCTCTGCAGGACAGCTCAGCAAAAAGTAGCAAACACTCCCTCCAAAAGTGCAACTTCTTTTTTTTTTAATGTTTATTTTTAAGGGGGGGGGGATGGGCAGAGAGAGAGAGGGGGACTGAAAATCCGAAGTGGGCCCCACACTGACAATAGTGAGCTCAGTGTGGGGCTCAAACTCACCTACTGTGAGATCATGACCTGAGCTGAAGTCAGATGCTTAACCAACCTAGCCACCCGGGCGCCACCAAAGTGCCAACTTCTGATGCAGATATCCCATCTTTAGAAATATCAGAGGATGAATTAGACAAATGCAAAATGATGTATGTTCATGGCAGTGCTACGATGACAATCGAAAATTGGTTTGAGAAAGCATGCTTTTTCAAGCATATTGCATGAAAACTGAAAAATGGTATTTATCTATACTTATCCATGTGGAAAGCTATCCGTTACATACTGTAAAATGAAAAAGTAGGCTGTAGGGGCACCTGGGTGGCTTAGTTGGTTAAGTGTCTGACTCTTGATTTTGGCTCAGGTCATGATCTCATGGTTTGTGGGATCGAGTTCTGTGTTGGGCTCTGTGCTGACAGTGTGGAGCCTGCTTGGGATTCTCTCTCTCTGCCCCTCCCCAACTTGTGCACGCACAATCTTTCCTTTTTCTCTCTCTCTTTCTCAAAATTAAATAAAAACTTAAAAAAAAAAAAGAAAAAGTAGGCTGTAAAACTGTATGTAGAGTGCGGTCTCACACACAAATGTTTATACACCCAGAAAAAGAGTGGAAGGCCAGTAGGTCAATGTAAGACATTAGCGAGAGTTCTTTCCTGCTGTGGGAACGTGAGCAGTTCTGATCTACTTCTTTCTTCTTGTCTTTATTTTACAAACTTTTTGCAGCAAGTAGGAATTACTTGGATTGCCAAAGGAAGTAACAGAGGCGTCATTTCTATTTTAGGAAGAAAGAAATGTAGCTGCTACGACGCGAGGCTAAGAGCAGATCATAAGGACCGAGGGGCTCGCCCTTACCACTGTCACATGACACTCCTCGCCAGCCAACCTCACAGTCGCAGGAGCCGTCACCCGAGGGTCCTTGGCTGCATCTCCCGTGGACACAAGAGCACGCTAAGTGGAAAAGTGCCCACAAATTGTTAGACCTCTGACCTGTGCTCAGGAGCTCATTTATCATTTACTATAAAGTGTCACTTCCTGTGAGAGGCATTTCATTCGCCAACCTGGTTCCAGGGGATCATTGTCGTTAATGGAGGGCTGGATTCACAGGGAGGGCGGGGGCACAGGAGACAGAATCGAATCAGGCCATGATCTGACACAGACCACAGTTGTGGGACTGGGAAGCACTGTAGGTTGCTGACCCGAGCAGGTTGAGAGTGTCCTCAGCTAAAGTCATCTGAGGATTCAGGGCTGTGTGGGACAGCCTGGGCTGGGAGCACGTGTGTTCCCTAAGGTTTGTCCACTAGGTTTATATAACCCTGGTGTGGCATTGCCTTCTTTAATAACATAGAAATGCCAATTCCTTTATTACGCAGCAGTGTCATGAGCCTCTGAGAACTGGCTGGAAGCTTTGGATGCCTTCCCCCGAGAAAAGGTTTCAGCTTTGGGGCGTTGCTAGACTCCATGACCCCATGAATCACAGGTTAGGAAGTCCTGCACAAATGGAAACAGAAAACGCTTCCAAATGACAGAAAGGATCAGCGCTATAGTTCCAACTATATGGTATATGGTCCAATTATAATGATTCATTTATATATTGATTTTGGCTTGGACAGGCTACTGATAAAGCAGTGATAGCCAGGTCCAATTTATGGTGTTTAGTGCAAGGTAGAAAAATTCCTTGCTTTCCCATCGTGGATTAAGAAACTCCTCCCAAGTGCGTGTGTGCGTGTGTCCCTGGGCACAAGGAAGTCAGGGTCAGAGAATGCAAACAGATGATGGTTTTTGTGAAAACAAAACAGCTTAAAGCAGGTGGCTTGCTAAAGGTGAATTAATAGAGTAATCTTTACATAGAGGACAGCAGGATTCAAGAGCAAGGCTTTGGAGCCAAGTAAGGTATGATTCAAATCTCGGTTCTGCCTCTCATCAGGTGTGACCCTGGGGGAAGCCATTTAACTCTGCCTTAATATACTCGTCTGTAAAATGGGTACCAGAACACCCAAGTATATAAGATTCCTGTGCAGACCAAATGAGAGACTGTGCAGGAACGGGCATTTCAGACTATCAAGCAATGTCCAAACCAAGAGGGTAACCAACATGAGGATCCAGGCGCACAGACAAATACAGAAACGTGAGGTTGGTGGGAGAACGTCCACGAACAGATTGGAGGTCGTTTGGTAGGTGCAGTTAGTGACTGGAAACGTTTGGAAACACTGTTCTGTGCATATCGCAGATCATGGACGTCCTTACAATTCCCTGATAGTAGGGGTGGGATTCTGGCCCGCCTGCCCAGACAGGCTGGCGACGGAGCGGCGAGGATCGGGCCCTGGCAGGTTTGGCGCGGGGCCCGGCGGGGTGGGGAGGAGGGTGCGCACCTTGGTCGCATTGGGGGCCGTACTTGCCCTCGGTGCAGGTCTCACAGGCCGTGCCCCCGAAGCCCTCTCCACACTCGCACACTCCCGTGCCGTTCAGCCCATCCAAGCAGATCCCGTTTCCAAAGCAGACGTTCTCGGCTTTCCCTGGGCAGGGCTGGCACTGGGGGCCAAAGAAGCCGGCACAGCATTCTCTCGTCTGCAACCGGGGGGGGGGGGGGGCAAGGCTGGGCTTGGAGGCAGGTGGCCACACCTCCATCCCCGGGTTTTGTCCAGAGCTCTAACAGTGCATGAGAAGTACCCTGAGCGGGAAGGAGCTGAAGGCAGGAAGGAGGGAAAGCAGAAAGGCCAGCGAGAGGCGGGGATGAAGACCAGTGGAAAAGGAGGGCATCAGGAACAGAGAAAAGAATAATGCAGGTGATGCAGGGATGGAGGGGGATGTGTCAGCTGTGGTCACCATCCAGGACCCCGGGCCCCTCCCTGGTGTGCCTTATGTCGTCCCCACTGGTTCTGAGGGTGAGACGCCTTTGCAGGGGAAGCCTTCTGCATTTTATAAACGAATCTCTTGGAGTTAAGGGAAGCCCTCCTGGCTGTGTGCTTTTCTTACTTTTCTAAAATGTTTATTAACGTTTTCATTTTAATTCCACTATAGCTAGCATATAATGTTATCGTAATTTCAGGTGTGCACTATAGTGATTGGACAATTCCATATATTACTCAGTGCTCCTCATGATGAGCGTCATCTTTAATCCCCATCGCCTCTGCCTCTTATTCTTGAGTTTGCCAAAACACAAATGTCTAGGTCACTCAGTGGTGGCCTCAATAAGCGCAGTCACCATCTGTCACCACACGATGCTACTGCATAGTCCTAACTATAGTCCCTATGCTGTACTTTGCATCCCCGTGTCTTGTTTTATAACTGGGAGTTTGTACCTCATAGTCCCCTTCACCTATTTTATTCCCCACCCTCCGTGGCAACGGTGTTCTCTGTGTTTTAAGAGTCTATGTTTTTGGTTTGTTTCTTGGTTCCTTTGTTTTGT
>NW_026059659.1:0-41693 GCF_023721935.1 Panthera uncia | reverse complement strand
TTTTGGGCAATCGTGGGCATTTGATGCAGTGCATGTTTGGGACATATTAAAAATATTAATCATAGTGTTGATGCAAGCTAGTTCTTTCTGAAAAGGGGAATGATTAGAAATCCTCAGTGGTCTTTTTTATACTTGATATCGTGTGTGTGTGTGTGTGTGTGTGTGTGTGTGTTTGTGTGTAAGAAAGAGAAAGGGAGAGAGGGAGAGAAGGAGAGAAAAGGATCACCTATTCTGGTGTCTTCCACTCTCTCTGAGTCCTCAGTCTATATTTCCAGGCTAGCATTTTCTCCAGTCCAGACCTGCGTTTCTGGCTACCCCTTGGTTGCTCTCACAGGCACTTCAAATTCCACGTGCCCCAGATCTCTCTAGAATCTCTTCTTTTTGAGTTTCCCCATTTTAGTGAGTGGCACCATCCCCTCCTTTGCGGCCCAGGCCCTGTCTGTTGGAGCTCCGACTCTTTCTGCCTCCAGCTGCTTAATAGCTTTTTGAGTCTCTCCTGCCTTCTCCTTTCCCCATTGCTGCTTTGCTCTTTGGTTTCTTGCCTGGTTTCTTGTGAAGTCACCTTTTAGAGTTACCT
Source organism: Panthera uncia (assembly GCF_023721935.1). Taxonomy (NCBI): domain Eukaryota; kingdom Metazoa; phylum Chordata; class Mammalia; order Carnivora; family Felidae; genus Panthera; species Panthera uncia. Next base: position 41,116 of record NW_026059659.1, on the reverse strand, counting down.
GCATGAGCTTTTGTGTATCACAGCTCTGTGGTAGAGAGCTCCATTGGCTACCCTCCTCCCGCAAGGAACATGGAAACCTTCTGATTGGACCCCTGCCTGCCTCTCTCCTGGCTGCCTCTTCCCCCGTAACACTCCTAGGCTCCATCCAGGGGACGCTGCCTCTTCCCAGTGTTCTGGGCCCTTGGTCTTCTGGGTGCCCTCACACGTGCTGTTCTCTGGGCGTGGAGAGCTCTTAGTCCTTTGTGCCTCTGGTCAGCTTCTCTTATTCTTTTAACCATTGGCTCAGATGTCACCTCCTCCAGGAGGCAAAATTAAGTCCCTCCTCCTCCACATTCTCAGGGAAGCTTGATCAAATCTCATGTGGTACTTATCCCCTTGATGTCGTAATCATGTAAATGGCTATCTTCTGGCCCCTCTTTGTGTCCCTTTCCTTGCTTTGCTTTTTCTTTTTCCTATTGCTGCTTAACCTCTTTTAACATACCATATAATGCTCTTATTTATAATATTCCCTATGCCCCCATGCTGGAATTCCACTGGGGTAGGGATTGTTGTCTCTCTTGCCTGATACATAGAAAATATTGAGAAATATTTGGTGAAGGAATGTGTACTTGTATGTCAGGGCCCAGCTCACAGCAGGCAGTGGATAAATTAAACTGTTGATGAGCAGTTTATTCCGTTAGACTTTCTAGGAGGTGTGATGCTTTGTACCTTTGTCTGGTACTTCGATGTAAATTTAATTAAATACTTTTTAGGATTTTCATGTGTTCAAATAAATGTGTCCTTTTGTAAAGGGTTGGCTTACTCTGTGTATCAGTTTCAGATATCCTAGTCAGCTAGATGTGTTTTGTGCCCCACTTATATCACTGCCTTTTCTTAGATAAACCAACACTCAACAACTGAACAACTGAGAAAATATTTCATCAGAGTTTAAGCTTTCAGAATACCGTCCTTGTAGAGTCCAAAATCATACATGCCCCAAGGCAGCAGTTTTGAACATTTTTGGTCATATAAGCTCGAAAGAACTTTGTAAGACAATGAATTTTTGCACCGATTCGAGAAGTTTTTCTGGTATGTTTAGATAATCGCATAGCATGTAACTTCCAGGATATGGTAGATACTGGCATTTAGAGAATGTGAGAGAAGCTGGGTGGTGCATTCAGAGAAGGTACATGGGGGTTCATTATACTGTTCTTTCTACATTTGAATGTATTTTAATATTTACATAACAAAAAGTAAAACAAGACAAAGCAAACATACTTTGTAGAAAGGGTTCCCACGTGTGTTTTCTGGTTTGAGACCACTGTCCTTTGATGCTACTAATAACATTAGTCTTAGTGCTTTTAGCGAAACAAGGCATCCTTTTATGTAGAATCAAGTGAAATTTCCAGTATTTGACCATCTTTAACCTGTAAAAACGACAGTTTCATATGATTCAACCTAATAATATTTGATTGGATGTATTGGTTTTTCCCTTTGCATCAGTTTCGTTTCACTAATTGGAACAGAGCTTGGTGGTTCAAGGAGAATTTTTTCAGACTCTTTAATCCTCAAACACTATCTTTTTTAGTTTTGTCAAAAAGCATTTTCATTTGCTGTCAGTACAGTGTTGGGTGCCATTAAGACCAAGTTAAACATGCAGCCACTTCTTCCTTTATTGTATCAAAGACTTAAGTTGCATTTTGTTCAGCTCTTTATTCGTAAGTGTGGGCAAACAGACTGGTCCGTTAATGTAGTGAGGTGTTGAGTGAACAGAAGAGAATGTTTGGGCCAGACGGATGGAGCTGTCACCTGAGTAGTACCTGACAAGTTGACTTTAGAGAGAAATTAATCTTCTAAAGAGCTCAGAATATGTCTCTGTGTTTTTGTCTTTGTTGTGAAGTATCGGAATGACAGACTGGGGACAGATACTTAATGTTTTTTTTTAGCAGAAAGAGGTTGGGATCTAGAGAAGTTAAGTGATTTAATCTGCTGTCATGGTAAGTCAGTGTAGAGTCGGGATCTCGTGCATTCTCGTTCATGCCACATACCCTAGACTAGTCGTTCTCAAAATGTGCTGCCCTGGCTGGCTTGGCCGTTGTCACCCAGAGTTTTCTGTCCCTCTAGTTACATGTGTTGATTTTATATTTGTTAATTTAATAGAGAATATTAAACATTTAACGTACTTTTTGCTGAGTGAGGCATCACCCACCATAAATTACAACAAAACTCTGGCTCCTGTGTTAAATAGATCTAACCTCTGAATGTTCTTTTTGGAGAGCTCAATGAAGAGTTTTGTCCAGGGTGCTTTGATACTTCACCCTCACTATAGAGAACCTCATATATGTTATATAATTATTTTATGGTGACTCACAAAATAATTATGATGTTTGGAAATGGTCTTGAATTCATAGTAATTTTTATGTTTTGAATGGGAAGAGAAAAGCTGCCATGGTTTATCACTACTAAGCTGTGTGATTTTAGTTTCACCTGAGTTTGGTAGGAAGACTTTCTTGGTGCAGTTCTGGATGTTATGTGTCAAGCTATGGGTTTCATGTAGGTACCATACCAATAGATACAATTAGGGCTGGGCAAAGATTTTTCTCTTTTCATGATTTTTGATACAGATATATATACATCTCAGATCCCATTTAGTTAACATACCTTTATTTCACCTTTAAGGAAATATGCAAGATCACGTAACAGTAAGACTGTCCTGGAAAATCTAGGATGCTGTTTTTCTGATTGGTGCTACTTGCAGTAAATTCATTTTACATCCTGACTCCAACACACACACACACACACAATTGCAAGGGTGTACATGTAACTAGTATTAAAGTTAAATGAAGTAGAATATAATTGTACTTATTATGTTAGATGCACTTGTTTCTATTATGTTGTATTCTCTCCTACTTCATTAAAAAAAAAAAAAATACGGCGTTAAAAAATAAAAAAAAATTATGGTGTTGTAGCTCCCTGAATTGAGTTTGAAAAAACAATGAAACAGGACATATTGTTATTGTACGTATGGCATAAGTGCCTTCTAGAAGGAATTTTGGCAAACTGTTGAATATCATTTCTTCTGCTGATTAATTCTGTATAATCTCTCCTTTGTTCTTCCCTTCCTCTGGTATTTAAGGGCTAGTCTGTGCCAGGCCCTATACTCAGTGCCTAAGGCAGATACAGTCCCTACCCCCTAGGAGATTGTATTCATAATCATGACAATGATAACTGTCACCTACAGAGCCACCCACAAGGAGATTATAGTAACAATACCAATAGCTACCACTTATTAAGTGCCTATTACTTGCTAAGTGTCACACATTCTGTTTTATTTGTCACCAACGCTTGCTAGGAGGGTGGTATAATTCTCCCATTGGTGAGGAAAGGAGGCAGCATTTAATCAGTGAGGGAACCAGGATTCTCCTCCAAGTATGTCAGATTCCAGTATGCTTTTTGCTTTCCACTGGACTGTTCTGCTTCCTTGTTGAACTTAACTTCTCTGGGTTTCAATTTCCCTGTTCCCAAAAAAAGAAAGATTGGGTGTTGGATATTAGGTTGCCAAGGACCAGAGGTGGTCATTTGGCAGGTTGTTGTTTAACAGGTTGTTTGAAAACAGTAGTCTCCATGTTCGGTGCTACAGGGTAGGTATCTACATCATAAAAAAAAAACCAAAAAAACAAAACCAGTTTGCCCTTCTTTGGTCTCCTTATTAGATGACCAAGTATCAAATGAACCAAGTATTAAATGAAACTGAGTCATGTCTTTTTTTGTCGCTATTATTTCCACATTTGAGGCAGGAAAACCGCTTAAAATGCGTATCAGCTAAATCATAATGATTCATTTGCCCTTGTTTTGCTTAAGAGCAATCCTAATTGGAATTTATCGTTTGTCTTACATAGATTTTTTTTGGTTTTTAACTGTAGCGTATGTGTTTATGGAGCACTTTTTCAGTAGGATCCATAGTAGTGGATAGGTTAGAGACTCCTGGCCTGCCTTAAAATGAAGATTTGCGTTTATTTGGTATTTGATTTTTACAGATAGATAATGTGTTAACTTCTCTTTCCCTCTTTTTCCTTATTTCTTCTTCTCTGATCCCATGTCCTTTTCCTGTCCCCTCATTTTTTTTTAAACATAAATGAATCCGTAAAATGAGAGAAAAATATATAAACACAAAGACTATAACACAAACCTTTGGGCAGCCGTCATTTAACTTGCTCACTCTTTCCAAAAGCTTTGAGTTTCTTTTTCTTTTGGAAGTATTGCCTGTTGATCTATTTCCTGCCCTCTTCCCGGTTTTCTTTTGCTCTCCTCATTCTGTTTTCCACCGTTTTCATTTTACTGGATTGTTGTGAAGATCGAATAATACCGGTAGTAACTACCAGTATTTATGGAGTGTTTATCATGTGCCAGCCGTTGTTCTGAGCGCTTTACTTAAATTAGCCCATTTCCACCCGCAAACGGTGAAGAAAGGCTGGTGCTGGGTTTCTCCCTAGCTGCCACTGTGACTTTGGGCAGAATAGTTGGTCTCTGTAGTTCCTTCACTTGTGAAGTGTGGTGTTGTGAGATAACTTCTGTAAACCACATAGAACATTGCCCGACTCACCATCCAGGCTCAATAAATGTAAGCAGCCGTTATGTTTTTTGTTGTTACTGTTGAAGCAGGTTGGCAGTTCCTGGAATGTATTGAATGCTCAGTACGTGGTAGTTATTCATATTATTTAATAATACTGCACTGCATATTTGCTTTTAGAGGATGTATTGAGTTTGGCTGAGACAGATGTGAAGTAGTAATATTCTTATATGCTGTCTTAATTTCTAATGAGAATGGTTTTCTTTTTTATGAAGTGATACTGATGCTGATATTCCATGGCTGTGATCCAAATACTTAGTAGATATTGTGGACTTTCATAAAGGATGCTTGAGAACAGCCCATTGTATTAAATGAGGAGTGGGGAGAAGATTTGGTGCTTACAAATAAGCATTTTCTTTCTTTATTTCTTAAATATTTTATTTTTAATGGGGCACCTGAGTGGCTCAGTCAGTTAAGCGTCCGACTTCGGCTCAGGTCATGATCTTGCAGTCTGTGGGTTCGAGCCCCGCGTCAGACTCTGTGCTGACAGCTCAGCTGGAGCCTGCTTCAGATTCTGTGTCTCCCTCTCTCTCTGCCCCGCCCCCACTCACGCTCTCTCTCTCTCTCTCTCTCAAAAATAAATAAACGTTAAAAAAAATTTTTTTTTAATATTTTATTTTTAAGTAATCTCTATACTAAAATGTAGGTCTTGAACTCACAATCCTGAGATCAAGAGTCACATGCTTTACCAACTGAGCCAGCCAGGCACTCTGAATAAGCATTTTATTTTTTTAATTAAAGAAAAAAAAAAAGCTGACTTATTTATTTTGAGAGAGGGGTGCTTGGGTGGCTCAGTCCCTTAAGCGTCTGACTTGAGTTCAGGTCATGATCTCATGGTTCATGGGTTTGAGCCAGTGTTGGGGTCCATGCTGGCAGTGAGGAGTTTACTTGGGAATCTCTCTGTCTCCCTCTCTTTCTGCCCCTCCCCAATTCACACACTCTTTCTCTCTCAAAATAAATAAACTTAAAAAAAATAAGTATTTATTTTGAGAGAGAGCTTGCGCACACAAGTGGAGGAGGGGCAGAGAGAGAGGGAGAGAATCCCGTCAGCACAGAGCCTGATTCTGGGGCTCTATCCCACAAAATGTAAGATCATGACCTGAACTGTAATCAAAAGTTGGACACTTAACTGGTTGAGCCACCCTTGCACACCCCTCTAAATAGGCATTTTAAAATGGAGGTGTATTAGGGGCGCCTGGGTGGTTCAGTCGGTTAAGGGTCTGATTATGATCGGCTCAGGTCCTGATCTCGCGGTTTGTGAGTTCGAGCCCCGCATCGGGCTCTGTGTCGACAGCTCAGAGCCTGGAGCCTGCTTCAGATTCTGTGTCTCCTGCTCTCTGCCCCTCCCCCACTGTGTGTGCATGCTCTCTCTCATGCTCTCTCTGTCTCTCAAAAATAACTGAAAACATTAAATTTTTTTTATAAATTCTGTTTTAAAATTATTTTTTATGTTTAAAAGTGTTTAATACTTCGCAGTCTGAATCCATTCATCTTGTTCTTTAATTTTTAGTTATTAGTGGACAGTGGTCATGTATCATAGAGTATCTTTTTACTCAGGTTAGTGTTGAATATAGGATCTTATTTATGAATGTCATGAATAGGTAACTTATACATTGCCTTATGGCTCCTAATTGTCAGTAGGTTTGACATCCATGGAACTTCTGAGATATGATGGAAACACAGTGACCACTAGCAGCCTTATAATGGGATCTGTGTACTCATTAAGGAAAATAATACAGTAACATAATGAATGAAATGTCAAAATTGGTTTTCTAGTAATATATCAGTATAGTAGGACATCAGGTGCCTTAGAATTGGTAATCATAGCGTGATTAATATTAATATTACTTGAGTGAATAGTTGAGTCTGTTTTAAAGGTCCAAATGTGGTATGTGATATTTGAAGCAATTCCAGCAGGGATTTGAAACCCCTTTATCAAAGGCTGTATTAATATAAATGTTAGTGGAAGGAGCAGCGGACTTCTTGTAGTGCATAAGACCTAGATTTGAATGTGGTCGTAGTGACTCTATGTATGATCTTGAGCAAATCATGCATCTTTGGTGCAGTTCAGGTTCCTCAGTTGCAAAATGAGTGTCAGACTTAGCCAGCCTCACGCATAGGTTTGTTAGGATTGTTGAGTGAAATAATACCTTTCGAGAATGCTGGAGAAACTTAGGAGTACTCTACAGATGTAAATTAGCATCAGTTCTGCCTTCATATGTAAGGGCATTGTTTGCCGAGTGTTCTGTCTCCAGCTTGTGTTTATGGTTTTACTTTTTTTGTTTGGGTTCATCAATCGTAAGTACAAGCTTTAAGAATCATAATCATCTATTTTTTTGACCACTAATTGAAATGAATAATGTATGCATTTGTGTCTAGCTGTGTAGACATATGCATATGATAACAGTGCTGTTCATGACACTACGGTCAAGCATTTGTCAGAGTTTCCACTGTAAACTTCCTTCTGGATGTTTTTTCATTTTAGCTTGGCTTTCCTGTGGGATAAAATTACAGGGCCTGAATGTTTTTGGATGGAAACTTTTTTTCTTTTTTTAATAAGGAATGAATGCATGCTACTGAAAACTATGTGCGTTTTCTTGCATTTTATAACATTTTATCATAAAAGTCTTAAAAGTGCTGATATGTATTTTTTCTTTCTTTAGTGATTAAAAATATATTAGATGTTGTGACTCCATACTCATAAAGTTTTTCTTTGCTGTTGGAGTTTCTCCTCTTAAAATGACCACTGTCTTCAATGTATTTATCCAAGTTAAAAGAATGTAAATCATTTTATGAGCTACTGGAAGATACAAAGAGCAATGATATCTTGAATGAACATATGGATACCTATACCAAGTTAAGAAAAAATAACTGCTTATAATTTATACACTTAATCCTTAGACCTTCATTAGTAAATGTATTCGTTGGTCTTTGTTTTAAATTTTAGTAAAGTGTTTTTGGAGACAGGCCAAGACTTAGAAGACCCCTCATATCCACTGACCGTCTTCTAATGGATGACTGGTTTCTTGTCTCTGGTCTCAGATGACTGGACTGAGTGGCCACTTGACCCAAGACCATCTGATCAATAGGCAGGCCTTTGGTTTTGGCAGTAATCTGGCCCAGAGACTCTAGTCAGCAGAGATGAGAGTGACTTGATGTACCAATCAGAACTTTAAGTTTGACCTTGGCATAGAGCCATTGAAGGAAGGAATAGAAGCTGAAGACACAAGAAAAAAGAGGGTGTGTTAATGCTGGGGTCATAGCATAGGATTCCGCAGATTCTTGCTGTTATGTGGTTCTGCCTTTACCAATGCTTTACTGAAGTGACTCTTATCAAGGTCACCTCCAAATCTGATGGACTTATGTCTGTTAGCAGTATTTGATACTTATCTGCATTCTCTTTGTGGAAACCTCCTCTCTTTGGCTTCTGTGATACTAAGGTTTTCTTTCTACGTCTGGTGGTTTCTTGTCATTCTGTTTGATAGTTCTTTCTCCTCTTCTCAACTTGTATGGGTTGGATTTTTTTTTTGGGGGGGGGGGTGCTCCCTGTGCTTCATTTTCTGCACTCTCACCATGGGTGATCTCATTTATCCTGTTGGCTTTAAGGCCATTTATATACCGTTGGCTCTCATACTTCTGCCTTTAGCTTTGACCTTACTTACTTCAAACTTTGGTCTTATATATGCAATTACTGACTGGACATCTTTAGGTATATGTTTCCCAGACATCTCCAACTTAACACATTCTCAGTGGAACACTTGATTTCCCCACCAAACTATCTCTTCTTTTACTTGATAACTCCTCTATTCACCTAGCTTTTCAAACCAGACAGCTGAGTCATCTTTGAGGCCTCTGTGTGTCTCGCCTTCTATTCACCTTCATACTTTGCCCCAGAATCATTACTGTCAGCAAGTACTGTTGCTTCTGCCTCCAGTAGTTATCTCTGATTTGTCCACTTTGCCGTTATTGTGACTCTGTAGCAGTAGTCCCCAACTGGTTTCCCTGCTTCTCTTGAATGAATTGAGTTCATTCAGTTCATAGCAAGCAGAGTGATCTTTTTAAAAACACAAATCATATGCTGTGTCTCTCCCTCAGGTTTTAACGCTGCCATGTTTTTTCACTGCATCTACAGTTAAACCCAAACTCCTGACCTTTTAATATTCTCTTCATCTTGGCTTTTCTCACACAATTTTCCTGACATTGCTAGTTAAAATTTAATATTAAAATCAAATGCATATGGGTTGATACTTCTGAGTTTCCAAAAACTTGAATGGACTTGGTTTTCCCCCCTTTTATCTTTTCTCCTTTTTCTTCTTATTCTTTCTCCTAATTTAATAAAATCACACCTTCCTTGGGGCACCTGGCTGCCTCAGTCAGTAGAGCATGTGACTCTCGATGTCAGGGTTGTGTTCAAGCCCCACATTGGGTGTGGCTCCTGCCTACATACATACATACATACATACAAAAATCACACCAAAAGTGAATCACAACTAGCTCTTAGCCCCCCAAGTCTTTGAATTGATTAGGTATCTCTCAGACCTCCTTGATAACTGGATTGTTTCATTAGTGTCAGGGGAATTTCTTCAAGGCTACTGGAGAAGTTTTTCTGATTAAATATGTCATACACTATTATCATTGGAAGAAGCATGGAACTGTGTGTGTGTGTGTGTGTGTGTGTGTGTGTGTGTGTGTGTGTGTCTTTAAGTAGGTTCCACATCCAGTGTGGAGCCCAACGTGGGGCCCAAACTCATGACCCCAAGATCAAAATTTGAGCTGAGATCAAGAGTTGAATGCCCAACTGACTGAACCACCCATGTGTCCCTACTTTTTGCTTTTGGTGACCATTCACCTTCTTGGTTCTGTGTCCCATTACACACTGAGCTTTCTGCCTCATTGTCAGGTTTTCTTCATTTTGTCTCTAACTGTCCCATGGTTCCATTAAAAAAAATTTTTTTTTTAATGTTTATTCATCTTTTGAGAGAAAGAGAGGGTACAAGTTGGGGAGGAGCAGAGAGAGAGGAAGGAGCAGAGAGAGGGAGACACAATCTGAAGCAGGCTTCAGGCTCTGAGCTGTCAGCACAGAGCCCTACGCAGGACTCAAACCCACGACGGCGAGATCATGACCTGAGCTGAAGTCTGATGCTTAACCAACTGAGCCACCCAAGCGCCCCCACCATGGTCCCATTTTTAACCTTCTGTTCTTTGTTGTCCATTTGGTCTGTTAGTGTTCTGTTATTTGCTCTATTCCTTTGACTTTCACCTTACTAGGAAAACTCTAAAATCTTTACTCTCAGAGGCGCGTGGTGGCTCAGTTGATTAAGCATCTGACTTTGGCTCAGGTCATGATCTCACAGTTTGTGAGTTTGAGCCCCGCATCAGGCTCTGTGCTGACAGCTCAGAGCCTGGATCCTGCTTCGGATTCTCTGTCTCCCTCTCTGCCTCTTCCCTGCTTATACTCTCTCTCTCTCTCTCTCTCTCTCTCTCTCTCTCACTCTCTCTCTCTCTCTCTCACTCTCTCTGTCTTTCCTCAAAAATAAATAATAAAATATTTAAAAGAAAGAAAGAAAGAAAGAAAGAAAGAAAGAAAGAAAGAAAGAAAAATAAAAAGAAAAGAAAAGAAATCTCTCCTCCCTAGGTTATAGCCCATGTTGCCAAAACTATCTTGAATCTCTCCTCCCTTGGATGCCCTGGAGTTACCTCACACTCCATTGTCCCCAGCACTAATCTGCACAAACTGTCTTGTTATACTGACTTCTCTGTCATGGGCTTCCGTTTTTACTAGCGTATCATCCTCCAAACCTGGAAGCATTAGTAATTTTTGACTGCCTTTCCTTTTCGTTACATCTGATATGACAAAATATCCTCTTGCTTTCATCTTTTAAATGTATCTCAGACTTCCTTTTCTAGTGTTCATCCACTGCCATCAGCTTAGGATAGGCCCTTGTTGGATAGGCCAATTCTTCACGCTTGGCTTTGGTGACAGTGTTTTGGCACATTTGACTGCCTCCCTCTGAAGCTCCCTACAGCACTTACTTATTACTAGCCCAACGTATCTCTGTGGTCACTACATGAAACCTAGATTAGCCCGCATTTGTTAAGGTCCTTCATGGCCGGGTTTGTTTGAATTCTTCCCTCTTGTTTCCTCTTACCCCCAGTCCACTGTCTCCTCTGCCTAGGCATGCATATCTTCTCACATTTCACCTTGTAATGTGCTCACTCTTAACCTCCAAGCTCTTCCTGCCTAAGATGTCTTCTTACCTGTCCTGTGTTTATCCGTTGTCCTAGTCATGCTTCCTTTCAGTCCCGTTACTGTCTGGGAGCAGTTCAACCTGCCACATGTCTTCTTGACCTTAGGCTGTGCCAGTGACAACAGTGGGTTGTTATCAGAATGTAGAGGGGATCAACAGATATCAAGTGTTCCAGAACAGTTAAACAGCTAAACCTCTGTGTCCTTACATTTCCTTTAAGTAAATTAAATCCAAACAGAAAGAATGCTGAAGTCTTTACATAAAGTAAGGCAGGTTAGGCGCAAAGGAAAATGTTGGAAGGCCATAGAAGACTTAAAGTCATCAAGTGTTTGAGAGACTTACCACCACCAAAAGTATTAACAGAAGTAACAAGCCAGCTAGAGCATCTGTATAACCCCTAGTAGCTGCATTTTACTTGGTGCAAAGTGGAGGGAGATGACTGAACTCATGTCTGATTCTGTTTGTATCATAGGCTCTATTAGGACGATTAACCTTTCCAGATGGTCCCTCTAGTGTATGTTGTAGGTATTAAATGAAAAAACAGCAGTGGTTAGTGATAAGCAAACTCATGTTACCCTTTAGCAGAGGTGATAGAGTGTACAAGTTGCAGATCGCCTGGGTCTGAGGCTCAGCAGGGCCCCTTTCTAGCTATGTGAAAGTCACGAAATACCTCCAGGACTCAATATACGACATGTAAAGTAAGGATGATAATAAATCCCACTTCGCGGCACTGTGGAGAGGATTAAATGAGTTAATACACGTAAACTGCTTAGAACAATGACTGTCTCAGAGTACGTGCTTATTAAGTTTTTACTATTATTATGTGTAGATGATATGACTGGGAAAAGATGACTCATTCCAGATTTTCAGAAAGGACTATTTATTGTGAAACAGGAAATGGCTCTTCAGAATGTGTGTCTTTTTTTCATACCTGATCTGTCCTTGGTGCCCCTTGTTTATTTTGGCTTATTCATTCATTAACAAATATCTTGTAACATTGTTTATAGTGTTGCAGATCCTTAAAAGAGCAGGTCGTAGAAGGTCGTGATATTTTCAAAGAGGACGGATGCTGAAAAAGACTGTAGTGAGGGTTGTGTGAATGAGGGTGTCCTGGTCCAACTGGAGGCCCCCCCCCCCCCCCCCGCTAATATCTGTTGATAAAGGCGCCTTATGATCCTGTGAAAGTAGATTAGTTGTCGCTTGAGGGGCTGTAAGTAATTTGCCCATTTTATGTCTGAAATTCCCATGGTTAAAATTTGGCCATCAGATGAAGCTATTTTGTTATTGTTTCTGTGAAGTCTTTGCAAAATTATAAATACGTTTCTTTGGAGGGAGAAATGCATTGTCCTTTTAGCAGCCAAGGTAGTCAGCCAATCATATTTTCAGAAAGCAAGTGCAGATTTTTGTAGGTGTGGAAAGGACATGAGCACAGGTGTGATTGTGGTGGAAATACTGGGTGCTTTGTGGGGGAAGGGGGTTGGAGGTGGGCTGTAAAAAGGGAGGTAGAGGAGGGGGACATTCATTGCTCTCACGGCCACATGCCTACCGCCACCTGTGTCTGTCTAAATTAATGTCAAAGAATTATTTTATTTGATGTAAAATTTACTATACTTTCCGGTTCTATGTGATGCAGCTGCTCTACACCATTGCTAATAAAACTAAATCCCATGCCGCCTCAGTTTTTATATCTGTAAAATGAGACTATTAATGCCTACCTTGCGGGATTTTTATAAGGCTCCAGAACACTGTAGGTCCTCGCCAAGAGCTTTTTCCTTTTCTGTCTCTCAACTTGGTCCATGAAATTTAGATACTTAATAGCATTTTCTTGCTCTTATTTATATTATATATGTTAATCTTACTGCCCACCAGACTGTAAATTTCATTGTGGATAAGTACCTTTTCTTCCCCCTCCATTCTGTGTCTCATGTGCTCTTACAGTGCATTTTACTTTTTTTTTTCCATTTATTTTCCTTTCATTCTTTCATTCCTTTTTTCTGTTTTACAGTAATTTATATGACTATTTAATTAGATTTTCTTCCTTTTTGGTCTGTAAGCTTCCTGAAGGCTAGTATCTTATTTGATTTTGCTGAGAAATGTAAATTATGGCCTAGACCCGTGCCTGGCATGCAAAAAGTGTTCTGTAAATATTTGTGGAATAAATGAACGGATGATTGATCGTTAAGTTAAACATAGTAGGTTCTAAGCAAATACTTGTTCTGGGAAGTTTGAAACTACCTATCATACTCCTTCCAGACGCAGCCTGAAGCCTTGTAAGAGGCTGTAAAAATTTTGCAGAATTTTAGCTAATGCCTTAGATCTTTAAATAACAGGGTGTGTGGAAAAGAGAAAAGGTTTACAAAATACTTTGAAGTGGTTTAGTACTTCATGATATTTTAGTGGGAGGTCAATAATGTTTGTTATGAATATGTTATAAGAAACTCTAAGTGTAAATTACTATTATTTTAGTTAAGATTTAGAAGTATTAACATCTTTGAATGCTAATATGAAAATTTAGATTCGAAGGACAAAGCTGTCAAATATTGTTTTGTTTCCTTTGCAAACTTTGCATCAGCCTGATTATATCTTTAAAAAGTTAAAAAAATTTTTTTTATGTTTTTAATTATATTTGAGAGGGAGAGGGAGAGGGAGAGAGAGAGAGAGAGAGAGAGAGAGAGAGAGAGAGAATATGCAAACGGAGGAGGGGCAGAGAGAGGGAGACAGAGAATCCGAAGCAGGCTCTAGGCTCTGAGCTGTCAGCACAGAGCCTGACGCGGGGCTCGAACTCCATAACTGCAAGATCATGACCTGAGCCGAAGTCATACAGTTAACCAACTGAGTCACCCAGGCACCCCTGAAAAAGTTTATTCTGAAAGAGAGAGAGAGAGAGAGAGAGAGCATGCATATGCATGAGTGGTAGAGGGACGGGGGGGGGGGGGTTGGGGGCGGTGAGAATCCTAGGCAGGCTCTGTGCTGTTAGCAAGGAGCTGTACACAGGGCTTGATCTCACGAACCGCGAGATCATGACCTGAACCAAAATCCAGAGTTGAACTCTTAACCTGCTGAGCCATTCAAATGCCCCCAAACCCGATTACATCTGAAGTGAGGTTTGAGGATGTCTGAGAACCGGGTGTGTCCTGATCTTGGCAGTGCTTCTCCAGACTGTTGAATTCTTCATAAATGTTTGCTTTTCTGTTCCGAAGACTCTGTTAGTCTGTCATTCATTCATCCAAATGCTAAGTTCCTTTGTCCTCCAGGACTCTGGCACATTGCTGGTGCATGTCCTGGCGCCCAAATTGTCCCACACATCAAACTGAGTCAGTGCCTTCACCTTTCCTACAGTCACATTACCGTTTTACTTGGAAGTAATCGCACTGGATATTAGTAGGTTGAGCCCAATCTTTTTTTTTTTTTTTTAATGTTTATTTTCGAGAGGGAGAGAGCAAGAGAGAGAGGGAGAGACAGAAAAGGAGAGAGAGGAGAGTGTGGGGGAGGGGCAGAGAGAGACACACACACAGCATCCAAAGGAGGCTCCAGGCTTTGAGCTGTCAGCACAGAGCCTGATGTGGGACTGGTTCTCTCGTGAACCATGAGATCATGACCTGAGCTGAAGTTGGACGTTTAACCAGCCGAGCCACCCAGGTGCCCAGGTTGAGATCAGTCTTATTTTTTTTTCAATATGGCTTGCACAACTGGATATATATACAAAAGAAGGGAAGAAGCCCTATATGCATCAGCACTTCCTGTTGTTTGTTTGATAAGTGTCTTTTTTTTTTTTAACCTGACATTTATTGAACATTTTCATGTACCAGGCACTGTGTAGAACATTTTATGTATGTATTATCTCATGAAATTCTCAAGCTATGTCTGTGACAGAGCTACTATTCTTAGACTCATTTTGTAAAGGACACAAAGGCTCAGCCGTGCTTTTTAACAACAGTTTACTAACTGAAATTTATTGAGCACCTAATGCGTTCTGAATGTTATTCCATGTGTTTTTATTTTTATTCTCTCACTTAACCCTTAAGTCAACCATATGAGGTAGGTATTGTTATTATGCCCTCATTTATACATGAGCAAACTGAGGCACAGAGATTCACCTATGGTTTCCCAGAAGGAAGTGGCAAAGCTAGGCTTGGAATCCAGGCAGTCTGATTTTGTAGCCCATTGTCTTTCAGTGTCACACCACATGCCCCAAATTGTCTGGCTGGTACATGGCAGAGAGTGTTTCGAGCCCAGGCTCCCTGACTTTAAAGTGTGGGTGTGTGTGACCGTAAGAAGAGCTTCAGCCGTCTGGAAGAATGCAGAATGGGTTTACATTTTTTTTCAAGTTTCCCAGTTGTGCTAAAAGAAATTGACCTAATTTGTAAATGTTTCTGTGTTTCTCCAGGATAACAACGGACAGACTTTTGAGATAGTGGACTTAGTTGCCCAGCTTAGTTTGCATTTTATTACTCTTAATAATGCCAGATCTTATTTTTTATATTTGGTCTGGCTTCTTAAGGAGGAGATACAGTTATTGAATATGTTTTCTGAAAGGGAAAGTCATAGTACAACTGAAGAGAAAATGTTTGTACTATCTGGTGGCATGTTTAGCTAAGCCCTAGGGTACCACATTGGGCATAGAATGCGGACTTACATCAGGCTTCAGAAAAAAGGCTTGTGTTTGGAATCGCCTGATTAGCATGCAGATCTTTAGATTTCAGTGACTTTTTCTACCCTTGCTGACAGCCGGTTTGTGGCCAGGAAGTCAGTAGCAAAGAAAGGACTTAAGTTGTGGACATGCTGGCTTACACTGGTATCCTGTCTTACCATTCAGTGTTTTAAAATGCTTCTTTGGGGGCGCCTGGGTGGCGCAGTCGGTTGGGCGTCCGACTTCGGCCAGGTCACGATCTCGCGGTCCGTGAGTTCGAGCCCCGCGTCAGGCTCTGGGCTGATGGCTCAGAGCCTGGAGCCTGTTTCCGATTCTGTGTCTCCCTCTCTCTCTGCCCCTCCCCCATTCATGCTCTGTCTCTCTCTGTCCCAAAAATAAATAAACGTTGAAAAAAAAATTTTTTTTAAATAAAATGCTTCTTTGCTCTGAAAGTGTTAAGCTTCCCAGACACATATTCTTTGTCTTTTATAAAATGTTTGTATTACTGTTGTTTAAGTTTCCGTTTTGGAGTCATACACTCACAATTGTGCATACCTGTATAACACATCCATAAATACATACTTGTAAGTCTCTACCTCTCTACCGCTATTATTTTTATACACCCTGGAAAAATAAGGTTTTAAAATGGATTTCATTTTTCTTAGTATGATGTTTCAAATGTGAATTTTGGATTTCGTCAATGCTTATATGTGGGCTACGTTTATGTTTAATTTATATTGTAGTATGCCTTGTATGAAGCCGACACGAATTCCACAGTAAGTGGTGTCTCCTACATGCTGTCACTGGGTTTTATTGCCCAGATTATGACTTTAATTATAAATGTACACTCTTTATTACTCTTGGGATTAGAGGTCATTCCATCAGTGTAGTCCCTCAGTCCTGTCACTCTCAGGAGCTTAAGGGCTCATATTTAAAACTCCCAACGGAGGTTCAGAAATAGCATCTCTAAGCTGGCATTGCAACATTGGATTGAGTCTTTTTTATGCTTTAAATCTTTTTTTTTTTTTTTAAGTTTAAAGATACTGTTGGTGTCAACTTACGTTATGAAATAATAGACAGTGGGCTTAATTGATGTTAATGTGATATCTGTTTCTCTATGCATCTATGTAATTTGTTTTTAAAACCTTGTATCATATTGTTAAAGTAGCTGCAGGTTCATCCCATCCTGAACTGATTCACATTGATGTTAATCCTCAAAACAAATGGAAAGTACACAGGCCATTTTTTTATCCCTTGTAGAAGTAATCTCTGGGGGAGGGGAAGCCCTCAAGTACCTGAAGTACTTGAAAATAATGTGATCTTTTATTTTATTTTTCTTCCTTCCTTCCTTCCTTCCTTCCTTCCTTCCTTCCTTCCTTCAGGGGGAGTGCTTGCCGAACATTTGTAATTCCATTAATTTATTTCTTTACCTTATAACCACAACATAAGTAAAAATAGTCTTTTTGAAGGTTTTTTTTGGCTCATACTTTGGAACTCAGCTAGAACAACAATGTTGACTCTTGTGTACATCTTGGGAGTTTGTTCTATTAATTTCATTTTTTAAAAAGTTTTTTTATTAAAAAATTTTTTTTTAATGTTTATTCATTTTTGAAAGATGGAGACAGAGCACAAGTAGGGGTGGGCAGAGAGAGAGGGGGACACAGAATCTGAAGCAGACTCCGGGCTCCGAGCTGTCAGCCCAGAGCCCGACGCAGGGCTCGAACCCACAAAGCGTGAGATCATGACCTGAGCTGAAGTCGGATGCTCAACCAACTGAACCACCCCAGGCGCCCCCTATTAATTTCTTTTTATCAGATTATGATTTTATGACTTTCTCCTGGTCTCAAAAGCCAAGTGCGGAAGAGAAGATGAATTATGGTGTGTGAGGGTTTTAAATACTATAGATGGCCTTTGTTTGATTAAAGTTTCATATTATTAGAATAAAATTTCAACAAAAATTTAATATTTCTAGAAGTGCTTCAGAATTTATTAAGTGGTTTAAAAATAATTTTAAAGCTATGCCAAAAATGCTAACTGTATTTCTATACAGAAAATAGTTTTAATGAGAGCTACGAAACAAGGAATTGATTCTATGCTGTATGTTATAGGTACTTGATAGATGTGTGTCAAATGAGTGACAACTTTGTGAACAGCATTTTCCATCCTACAAATGGCTTTTTCACTTAATCCTCACTCAACCCTGTGAGGTACATTTCCTCAATTTTATGGATGAGGAAACTAAGGCTCAGAGAAATAAGTGGCTTGTCCAGTGTCACCTAGTAAACAGTAAAGATACGATTCCAGCTCAGGACCAGCGTCGAGGCCAAAGTCTAAAAGCGATTCACAAGGCCCAAGATGACCTACGCTACTCATACCTCACTCTTCTGATCCATCTCCCCCACTTTTCACTTTTCATGTGGATCCAGCCACGTTTGCTTTTTTTGCAGATGCTCAGATTCACCAGCACGCTCCCTGCTGCAGAGTTCCTTTGCACTTTCTATCCCCGTTCTTGGGCCCCTTTTCCCCCAGATGCCCTTTGGGCTGACTGCCTCACTTCCTTCAAGTGTTTGCTCAGATGCTGTCTTCCAGGTGAATACTCTTTATTTTATTTTATTTTATTTTTTAATTTTTTTTAACGTTTATTTGTTTTTGAGACAGGGAGAGACAGAGCGTGAACGGGGGAGGGTCAGAGAGAGGGAGACACAGAATCTGAAACAGGCTCCGGGCTCTGAGCTGTCAGCACAGGGGCCCGAGGCAGGGCTGGAACTCACGGACTGCGAGATCGTGACCTGAGCTGAAGTCGGCCGCTCAACTGACTGAGCCACCCAGGCGCCCCATGAATACTCTTTAAAGTTGTACTGTCCACCCCCAGCATACCACTGCTCAGCATACTGGTTTCCCCCATAGTGTATACCATATAATGTATTCATTCGTTCATTCATTCATTTATCCGTTCATTTTTTTTAAGTTTCTTTATTTTGAGAGAGAGAGTATGATCAGGGAAAGGGCAGAGAGAGAGAGAGAGAGAGAATCCGCAGCAGGCTCTGCACTGTTAGCACAGAGCCTGATGTGGGGCTCAAACTCATGAACCAGGAGATCGTGACCTGAGCCGAAACCAAGAGTCAGACACTTAACAGACTGAGCCACCCAGGCACCCCGTATTTATTTTTTTTACTTGCAATTATTTGTCTTCTTGTGCTAGAATGTAAAATTCTTTGAGAGAAGGAATTTTAGTGTCTTCATTATGTTATCCCAGCAGTGCTTGGCCCTTCGTGGGATTTCATTGAATATTTGGTGAATGAATGAGTAAGTGAATGCAAAGCCTATGCCATTTGCACTAAACCTTCCAACTTTTCTTTTTTCTTTTTTTACTATTTATTTATTTTTGAGAGAGTGTGAATGAGGGAGGGTCAGAGAGAGACGGGGACAGAGGATCCGAAGCAAGCTCTGTGCAGAGAGCCTGATGCAGGGCTTGAACTCAAGAACCATGAGATCATAACCTGAGCCGAAGTCAGATGCTCAGCTGACTGAGCCACCTAGGCACCCCTAAACCTTCCTCCTTTTCATTTATTAACGGCACACTTGGCGAAATTATCAGGTTATTTTTGCTGTGGAGGGCATTCCAGATTATACTGTTTCATTAATGTTGTACATTCATCTTCATTTTGAGTCTTTTTCTCTCATCCTTGAATAAAAACTATTCTGTTTATTTTAGAAATCAACTAAATTAAAAAAAATTTTTTTTAATGTTTATTTTAGAGAAAGAGACACAGCGTGAGCAGGGGAGGGACACACACACACACACACACACACACACACACACACAGGATCTGGAGCAGGCTCCAGGCTCCGAGCTGGCAGCACAGAGCCCGATGTGGGGCTTGAATCCATAAATTGTGAGATCATGACCTGAGCCGAAATCGGATGCTTAACTGACTGAGCCACCCAGACGCCCCTCAACTAAATTTTTTTAAAAGAAATTTTGCTGACACTTTGCCTTTAAAAAAATATATATATATTTATTTATTTTGAGATAGAGAAAGCATGAGTCAGGGAGGGGCAGAAAGAGAGGGAAAGAGAAGGGGAGAGAGAGAATCCCAAGCAGGCTCTGCATTGTCAGCACAGAGCCTGACAAGGGGCTCAAAGCCATGAACTGTGAGATCATGACCTGAGTTGAAGTTGGGTGCTCAACTGACTGAGCATCCCAGGCGCCCCCCCAACTAGATTTTTTTAATGAAGTGTTAGAAAAGAAGGCATTATTTTATTAGATTGGTAGGGGGAGGTGATATTTTCAAGAAACTAAGGACCTGCCTTTTTTAGTTAGGTTTTTGTCAAGTAACCTGGCCTATTATTTCCTTTTTATGCTCATAAATATTTTATCGTAAAAAACCATCCTTGTCTGTCTGTCTTTTCTTCCTTCTCGCATTCCTTCCACCTTTTTGGAAACGTAACTGCCATGTAACATTGTATAAGGTGTGTAAGCATGTTGCTAACACTTCCATCTGGTCACATAATTACTATTTCTTTCTTGTGGTGAGAATGTTTAAGATCTCTCTAAGTAACTTTCAAGTATATGTTATTATATACATAGATCCTGAAACTTACTCATAATTGGAAGCTTGTTCCTCTTTGACTAACATCTCTCCATTTCCCTCACCCTCCAGGCCCTGGTAACCATCATTCTGGTCTCTGTTTCTAAGAGTTCGGCTTGTTTACATTTCACATATAAGTGAAATCATATAGTATCTGTCCTTCTCTGATTTACTTTGCTTAGTCCATCTTTCCTTAGGTTTTTTTGTTTGTTTGTTTTATTTTGTTTTGTTTTTTGAGAGAGTGTGAGGGCATGAGTAGGAGAGGAGCAGAGGAAGAGGGAGAGACGGTCCTAAGTGACAGGAGGCTCAGTCTCAATCTCAGGACCATGAGTTCGTGACCTGAGCCAAAATCAAGAGTTGGGCGCCTGACCTAGAGTGAGCCACCCAGGCACTGCCATTCTTACCTGGGTGCCCGCATTCTTATTTTTTAATTTTCATTTTATGACTTGGTATTAAAATATTGGAATAATTCATTTTATTTAATATTCATATTGAACCTTTCCCTCTATCCTGTAGTCTAATTTTATTTCTAGAGGAATAAAGTTCTAATTTACAATTGGAAACATGGAGAAAGAAGATTCAATATGTAGAATTTATTTTTTACGTTTATTTATTTTTGAGACAGAGAGAGAGCATGAACGGGGGAGGGTCAGAGAGCGAGGGAGACACAGAATCTGAAACAGGCTCCAGGCTCTGAGCTGTCAGCACAGAGCCTGACGCGGGGCTCGAACTCACAGACTGTCAATATGTAGAATTTATTGATTAAACCTGTGTCTGTTGTGTACTTACCATATTCTAGAAACTCCTCCTTGGATCTGGGTATTTAAAGATAATCAAGACACGTGTTTGATTCACTGGTTTAAAAAAAAAAAAAAAGTACCAGTATAATGTGGCAAGTTCTCGACTGGAGGTGTGTATAAAATTTTGTGGAAATTTTTATCTTATGTAGTTTCTAAGGACTACATGGCTGCCGTAAAATGAAAAGCTCCTGGACTATTGTGGGTATGTGTTATCTTCTCAGCTTTTCTGGTCATCTAAACACAGTTGAAATTGGTATGTCAGTATGGCTAGAACTCTGTTATCCATGCTACAGACAGGTGTTGGAACAAAGTGGTGATACGGCCCAAAGGTCCCCAGATACAGGCTGTGGGAAAGTTGTTCCTGGTGTCCGGCAAAGTGAGCACTAAGTAGAGGGAAGGAAGGTCAAGGCAGAGAACACACGATATCTGTGCATGGGCACGTGCCACCGTCCGTTTTGAGGAAGGATTGACTTTTATTCTGAGATTGCCCTTCTCTTCTTTTATTATTCAAAAGAGCTTTCTGTTTATGAAATTATAGTGAAAATATGGTGGCTACTTACTGTTTTCATGACTTTATCTGAAAAACAATGTCAGCTTGGTCTTTTTTGTAATTTTATTGATATAGAAAATCCTCAAAAAAGGGAATCATTGACAAAGATACTTTTGAACGCTGTGTCCTGCAGCCCTTTTTTGGGGGTGGGGGGTGAAATAGCCCAGCATGCTACAGGAGTTTCTTGTGTTCAGAGGCCCTGGTTCCATCTCTGGAAATAAGCCCTTAGGTGATGAATTAATAATAGATTTATGGGGTGTCTGGGTGGCTCAGATGGTTAAGCATCCAACTCTTGATTTTGGCTCAGGTCATGATCTTGCTGTTCATGAGTTCGAGCCCAGCATCTGGCTCTGTGCTAACAGTGTGGAGTCTGCATCAGCCAGAGGCTTTGGCGGCTTCGGTCCTGTGGGTGATTTTGGTGGCAGGAAAGTAATCTACACCTATAATTAGGAAGGAATTGATCAATTTTTAAATGTTTTATTTCTTGTCCTGACAAGTTTCAGTGACTGCCTTGGCATTAGAAGGTAAAACATGAGGGATAGCTAATATGAAGGGTTGGAAACAAATATTTATTAGAAGTTGTGTGCAGGGGCGCCTGGGTGGCTCAGTTGGTTGAGTGTCTGACTTCAGCTCAGGTCACCATCTCACACTCCATGAGTTCGAGCCCCGTGTCGGGCTCTCTGCTGACAGCTCAGAGCCTGGAGCCTGCTTCAGATTCTGTGTCTCCCTCTCTCTCTGCCCCACCCCCCCACTCATGCTCTGTCTCTCTCTGTCTCAAAAATAAATAAAAACATTAAAAAAAAATTTAAAAAAAAGTTGTGTGCATATGCATGTTTTGTATGTGTGGACATGTGTGTGTGCATGTATGTTTTTCTCTCTTCTGATTGGAACATAGTGTCAAAATAATATGAGAGCCTTGAATCCTATAATTTTGCTGCTGCAGCCACTGGTTTGCATCAGTGGTGACCTTTGGGTTTTGCTTATAAGTGGAGAGCAGGTATTTGTCAGTTTTTGGGAAAGGAAAACTGGAGAGATCCACGGAAGAATAATAACAAATACATGTTGATTGTCCAAGCTGAGCAGAATAATTAATATATTGTCGTTTAGAACTTTAAGTTACCTATCTACCATTGATCACTAGTTCGGTTCTGATTTTATGCTGTTTACGTTTTAAAATACCTAAATGCTTGTAGAAGAGTCCATCAGATTTTCCTTTGCTTTTTTTAGATTACAGCTTCTCTTAAACAAGTGTCTAACTGTGACAGCTTATCCGTAGAGCTCCAGTGGCGGTGGTGGTATTGATCACAGTCACCATCACCACCATCGTCGTCGTTACTGGTGTGGGCTCTGGGATAAGACGACCTGGATTCGCATCCCAGCTGCAGCCCTTAGTAGTGGGTAATGTTGTGCAAGTGATTTAGCTGTTCTGGTCCCCAGTCCTTTCTTCTGAAGAAGTGGGATATTAATAGTGGCCACTCATAAGGTGTTCTGAGGATTAAAGGGGGATGATTCCTGTAAGGAGCTTAGTATAGCGCTTTGCACTAGTCTGTGTTCATTATCATTGTCATTCTTTTTACCTTGAAACATCAGTACTGGCCTTTTCTGCCTTTCAGTTTATTGCTTAAACTTGTTTAATACTCACACCCTGGTCTCATTTTTTGGATACTAGATACTGTTTCATCTGTGTAGCCATTCTATGAGATGTACTTTTTACTTATTTTGTTTTTTAAAGTTTATTTATTGATTTATTTTTTTGAGAGAGTGTGTGGGAACGTGGGGGAGGGGCAGGCAGAGAGAAAAGGGAGAGAGAGAATCCTAAGCAGGCTCTGTGCTGTGGGGCTCCCTCTCACGAGAGATCATGAGATGTGTTTTGAACCTGTGGGAAAAGCACATGCTAGTAATCAGCCAAGTGTTTCCTATCTTATTAATAAATTGGAAGGAGTTCTAAAAGCAGCCAATTGTACATTCACTTCTTTACGGCCCAGGAGAGGAAGGAATGCTTTCACTGTTGTAGATATTTCCAGGGACCTTCCTTTTCTTGGAAATGGCAAGTTTTCACAGTTAGTTTTTTTGTTTTTTAATTGCTGTTTTTATCTTTTTTTTGGGGGGGGGGGGAGGGAGAGAGTGAGTGGGGGAGAGGGAAGAGAATTTAAGCTGGCTCCACGTTGAGCCCAACATGGGGCTTGATCCTATGACCCTGGGATCATGGCCTGAGCCGAAATCAAGAGTGAGATGGCTGAACCGAGTCACCCAGGCGCCCCTCACGGTTAGTTTTCAGTGAACTAAAAAGAGAAAGAATTTCAAAGGTGAAGAAGATGAGAGAAGGTTATTACTTTAAAAACTGGCCTCACATTGAAATCACTTGGGATGCTTTTAAAAAATACAGATATATAGTAGTGGAAATACCACACCACCACCACGGTCATCAATAGCAGAACACACGTTTTTAAAAAAAAAAATTTTTTTTTTAACGTTTATTTATTTTTGAGACAGAGAGAGACACAGCATGAACGGGGGAGGGGCAGAGAGAGAGGGAGACACAGAATCGGAAGCAGGCTCCAGGCTCTGAGCCATCAGCCCAGAGCCCGATGTGGGGCTCGAACTCACGGACCGCGAGATCGTGACCTGAGTTGAAGTCGGACGCTTAACCGACTGAGCCACCCAGGCACCCCAGAACACACGTTTTTGAACCCACTGCTTTGAATACAGTAATAAAGTAATTGGAATGGTGAAGTTTTCAATATTTATTTTAGCTACTGTGTTAGTTTTGAGTTAGTTTCTTTATGTTGAAGTAGCTTGTGCAATCAACATGTTACAGACTAGTTCATAGGACATGAAGCCTCATATTACTACTTGGTTCATTAGAAAGACTTAGAGTTTTTTCTCCCTGTTTTGATGAAATATAGCTGGTTATATCTGCAGTTTTGGGGGTGTCAAAAACAATTCCTAATTTAAGCATAGTTCACTAATAAAATAGAATTCCATTTAGTTTTACCAAAATATGTGCTACGAGAGGAGAATGCCTCTCGTATCTGTGTTTAGAAGTAAACTAGGTGGCAAGGGTTTGGACAAAGCACATGGACAGTCAGTCAGGCAGGCATTTTACTGCTGGTACTAACATGCCATGCTTCAGTTCATCAAGGACTAGTTTTCTGTAAATGCAGTTTCATATGCTTTATGCAAATGAAAGTCTCGTTGACTTTATTGAAGTTTTAGAGGGTTGTATGTGATAGGGATGGAGACTTACATAATTTAGGGAAAGTTGTAAGGGTTGAGGTGGGAGCAGGGATCAAAGACCATGTTTATATCCTCTGTGTTGGTAACTTGATTTTTTCGTGAGAGTGGGAGAACTGGATGTAAAAGGGCTGAGGAATGGCTTAGGACATTTTCAGGTGAAAAGCATTCTTAATTCTTAGTAGGATTTTATTGCAGATCTTTTGAATGAACATAATAGGTTATAAATATTTTTCATCAGGAGCTCAAATAATGTTACTGCTGAAGCTTCCAATGCAAACATCATTTTAGAGAAATGTTTTTTCATTATATTTCCACATTCATTTTAATAGCCTATGTGTGAGTAAGTTACCAGCCCATGTCTTTTTTTAAAATGAATTTGCACTTTTTTCTGTGATGATATGACTAATAAATGTTATAATGATGTAAACCTTCTTTATTTATTTGATTGGCCTGTTTGCAAAGTGTGAATTTAGTGTTCTGATTTTCACCAGCTTCAGTTGAATGGAGCCTTAGAGCACTAAACCCAAAGGACACCTAGTTTATGTTTCATTTCTTGTACTTTTGCTTTTTTTTGGCTTTGCAAAGTCCTGAGTCAGGCCCTGCGGGAAGATGGGCCGATATTGGATCCATGATCCTGTGCCCCAAACATTAGTTGGGATGGAATAATGGAAGCTTGTTGACTAGGGAGGAATGAGTTTACTTTGCTAATTACAGACAAACACTAATAAACCGTCAGCTCTTGAAATCATAGTAAGGGTGAGGGGAGGTTCATGTGTGTGTATGTGTGCCCGAGCACGTGTGCAGGTAATGCGGCAGGAGGTTGGGCTGTGTGGCTAAAGTGTATTTACACTCCTGTTAACTGTTCTTTGGACACAAGGAGAATCTTTGTCTCTTAATTTGAGCTTGCATCCTCCCTCTACTGTGGAATTCTATGTTCGTTTTCCCATTCCTTCTTGTTACTTGTAAATTTTAAAATTATTTGGGTATGAACACCTTGGAAGTGGGAGTAGTCCTTTTCCCTAGCTTATTGATGAAAATTGGTAGGAGGATGCTGGGAGATGCAATAGAAAAGGCATATGGGAGAAAATGACTAATGCTAAAAGAGAAAAAGAGGGACAGTACAGTGAGTAATGTAACTGCCAAGTTGATTGACCACTTAGCTGGTCACTAAATTATTTTCTTGGGTGAGAAACATATTCTGGAAATCAACTTAATTTTGAGAGTTGTTCCAGAGCAGTAGAATCTGATTTTATGAATCTTATCCAAAACTATGAGAATTGATTCGGTTATCTCCTTTTTAAACAAATACTAACATTGGATGGATGGGTTGTTGTGCTCATGACCTTCATGGTATTATATAACCACTTATTGATTCCTCATTATTTATGGTTATGATTCTGTGGAATTCTTCTCCTGGGGGCAGGGACCGCCTGTGTAGACCAGAGGTGTCCATTAGAAGAGAGACGACACAAGCATCCATCCACTGCCTGGTCTGCTTTGGGATTCTAAGATGACCTTTAATTTTTCTAATTTACATTTATTTCTAAATGTCTGTAATTTGTAATTTGTTTTCCTTCAATCTGAGTTATTTCAGAAGTGTTTAGATTCTCAGGTGGCTTGCATTTGGGAGGTGGGTGACTTTGAACTGTTAAAATCTAGTGTTATTACATTATGGTTAGAATGCATTGCCTATGTGATTTCTTCTTTTTGTCATTTATGATCTTCTTTTTCCGACCTAGTACCTGATACTTTTGATAAATGTTTCTTTAAAAGATACTTGTTACCTGCTTCTGGGACCGGTTCCATAAGACATTAAACTTATATCATTGAAACCTTCTGGGCTACTCAGAGTGTTTCTTCTCCGATACTGGCTTGTTCTACCTTTTCACATTACCCGTTTTCATAGCTCACTAGGATTAGGGAGATGAAGGCAAGGAGGTTGAGAGCAGCACAGCTATTTGAGGCAGTCAGAGGACCAGACAGTACAAGAGCCCTTTGCTCAGGCTGATTTGGGTCCTCCTTCAGTGAGAATGAAAAAAAATTTTTTTTTAATTGTTGCTGTAATTGAATTGTCTCTTTCAGGAATACTCCTCCCTCTTTTTCTTTCAGTCAGTCTTGACTACTTCTGTTATTTAAGTTAAGGAGAAGAGATCATTTAGAAGAATTTAGCCTGTGATAAAGAATAGCTTATTGCTGTGTGTGTTAATCTCAGGAATGGGCTTGAGGGAGGATAGAGAAGGGGTTCAGCCTGATCCTTTATGAATGGGGCATGTTGGAGATTACTTGTTGATTTCTCTCTGTGTTCTTCCTTTTCTTATCTTTTTGCACACACCCCGTTTTATGAAGTCTGATATTCCTCTTGTCTTTTATTGAGTTTCATGGTTGCACAATGATGAACAGTCCTTGCTCTGGAGCCAGTGTGCCTGGGTTTGAATCCTGTCTTTCTGCTTGTTGGCTGTATGATTCTGGGCAAGTCACTGAATTTCCTTGTGTCTTGATTTTTTCATTTGTTAAATTGGAAATAGTACCTACTGCATAGAACTGTTGTGGTATTATGTGAGATATGATACTTGAAAATGCTTAGAATAGTACACAATAAATGTACCCAATAGTGCTTAGTAAATGAAAGCGATTATTATTCCATTAGGCAGATGGATAGCCTGCTTCACATTTGTCTATGACATTACGTCAATTTGGATTAAGAATAAATTTCAACTGCCTAACATAAAAAAAAAAGACCGAATGTTAATTGCCTGAATTTTAAAAATAGCCAAATATATGAATCTCTTGAGGTTTTTTGCAGCGACCACAATGATTAATCACTGTTGTCACTACTTAAATGATGGTTTGCTTTTTGGAGGAAAGGCTGTCACTTATAGATGCTTTCATAATTCGTATGTGCTGAGTTATGCAGTTCTCCATGTAAGTGGTCTGGTTTTCAAGCCTTATTAAAGTTACTGTATCAAAAATAGGATTAATTAAAATCTTCTTGAAAGATTTTAACCTGAGTGTTACATTAATAAGATTGTTTTGTTCCCTGTGCAGCATCAAAACTTCCATTCAGCTTTGAGGTATGAGGTCTGACTTAGAACTTCCAGGACTTTAGTACTTTACCATCATGGTCCTATGCATGTAACTAGTCATTGGCTATGGATATATAGCCATTTTTTATAAGCTGCTTAGTTTTGTTTACTTATTAATTAATTTTGAATGCTAAAAGCAGGTAGCAATTAAAGAGAAAGCTTGGTCTGATTAAACTCAGTTCTTATAGTCTTTAGACTAGTTTTAATGGTATTTATTTATTTATTTATTTATTTATTTATTTATTTATGAAGGAGAGAGAGACAGAGCATGGGCAGGGGAGGAGCAGAGAGAGAGGGAGACATAGAATTTGAAGCAGGCTCCAGGCTCTAAGCTGTCAGCACAGAGCCCGATGCGGGGGCTCGAACTCACGAACTGTGAGATCATGACCTGAGCCGAAGTTGGACGCTCAACCGACTGAGCCACCCAGGCGCCCCAGTCTTTAGACTAGTTTTAGACTAGATTTAGACTAGACTAGTTTCAGCTAGATGTTTTTTTTTTTTTTTTAATGTGATTAAGTCTAGGGGCATAGAATAAGATATCTCACAGCTTAAATCCCAAAGTCTTTGTAATACATTAGGCTTTTAGGGACCCATGGGGGTGGTGGTAGGGGAGGAAACTTACAGGTTAAGAATAATTTCTAAATTTATAACTTGTTTTCACTAAGAATAACAGTGATGCTCTACATACCTTCAAAAATACTGACTACTTCTTGTTCCTTTGTATCTGGTAGGAAAATCCTGTGTTTTCAGGTGTCCTGCCCACTCTCATCTAGGCTTACCTGAAAGTTGATGTCAGCAGGCAGTGTTTTGGGAGAATTATCTCTGAGGTCCCGGGTACTTGGACTAGCACTTGGGTTGTGGGGTGTGAGCAGGGGAAGAGGGTTGTGGAGAGGAGTCACGTGGACCCTTTAAATAGGAGCCTGCCCTCACTGCCTTCTGCTAGGGCCGCTGGTGTTGTAAGGTGAGTGCTGCTAACTGTCGCACTTACCTCCAGAGAATAGGTGGCCCGTGCTTTACGGCTGCTGGAAAGCATTTACTGGGAAGCTGGCAACTGAAGGTGCTTGCAAGTGAGTGGCCAAACATTGTTAAAGTCTTTCTTGAGTGGTACAAAGGGAGTGTGGAAATGTGGTTGGAGACCTGGGCGCTGGGCCCAGTTCCGTAACTTATTCATTGTGGGACGACCTCAGTGATAGTCTCTAATTTTCTTTTTGGGAAAATAATATCATGCCACCTGCTTACCTTTAAGAGTGTTTTGAGGATTAATGAGTTACGTACCTTGGATGAAGGCGGGAGCCTGGTCATAATTTCATTGCCTTTTTAGAGAAGATCCAGTTTGGGGAATAAAGTAGTGAAAATAAAGGAATGGAATGGGCTGTCTACAACTTGGTGTGTTTCACGTCCAGCTGTAAATCAGGTTTTCATTCTCACTGAGGAATTTTAACTTGAAATTTTTATATATTTTTTTAGAAATGACATCAAACCAAATGTCTGACCTGCTGTTTGTGGGAAAAGAACAGATGTTTATTCCGAGAACATACTAATGAAGATGTTAGTGGTTTTCTCGCACTGTTAAGGGAATAAGATGGGTCATAAGAGAGAGCATAGATTGAAGTATAGTTTGCTCTTATTGTCCCATCACTGGTGTGTTCTTTTTGAGAGAATTGATATTACTTCATTTTGTTGGTTTTCCAAGTTTCTTTGACAAAGAAACTTCATAGATGTCAAGCCAAAACAAAACAAAAAATATAAACACACATACAACAGTTGCTTTAAATACCAAGGATGTCAGCGTGAAATTAAAATGAATTTACTGACATTTCTGCTTTGAAATTTTTTTAGTAAAACTAATTTAAACCAAGTGAAAACTTGTGGCTTTACCTTATAATGGGAAGTTTGACCTTTTTCAGTGCTTTTGGCTCGGGTTTTGACATGGGATGTTCTTGGTTAAAATTTGCTTCAACTTTCTAATGGCTCTTGGGATTTTGGTCTATCTTTGGTTGGAATAGATATTTGGAATAGCAAATGCTGCCTATTGTGTTGGTACCACGTAGCTTTCAAAGACAAGGTCTCCTAAGTAGTGGCTATGGTATCCCCTCCCGCCCATGTGTAATTGTTAAAAAGAACACTGTTGTCATGTGAATTCTTATTTTTTTGAGCTTGCCTTTGAAGTAACTTTCACAGAGAATTCCTGTTACCTAGAAATTGATGACAGACTTACACCATTTCCTTTTTTTTTCTTAGACGTTCCGTCCTCAGAGCAGCCTGAACTGTTCCTAAAGAAACTTCAGCAGTGCTGTGTCATTTTTGACTTCATGGACACGCTATCTGATCTTAAAATGAAAGAATACAAGCGCTCCACTCTTAATGAACTGGTGGACTACATTACAATAAGCAGAGGCTGTTTGACAGAGCAGACTTACCCTGAAGTAGTTAGAATGGTGAGTTTCTTTGTTTCGCCGCGGACACTTTTAAGCACCTTCCATAGCGACGTACAGGTGTAATTATTGCAGAGTCAGGTCACTGGAGGTCACCTCCACAAATGAGAACCAACCTTCTGAGAGCTAAGCTAAAGTAGTCGGAACAATACTAGAATTTGAAGAGTATGATTTCATGAGAATGAAATCCACAACTTTTCACCTACAACAGTACTGGAGGAACCAGCGACTTCAGAGTATGAAGCCAGGATTGCCAGGGTGTTCTTGGATTTCTGGCGTTGGGAAAAGAAAAGACACAGGAGAATCAACACAAGTTTTAGATCTGTGTTTGAAAAATATTCAAGCCTGTTGGATGTCTTGATTTTTTTTTTTTCTCCCCTCCCTGTTCACTGTGGTAATTTAGAAATGGCTTTAACCTCAATAAAATTGTGATTTGTAGAATCTAGTTAAAGCCTCTCCTGGCTTTATAAACTAATCATTCCCATTATAGTCTTGAAATCTGGGGTGATGTCTTTCATTATTTTTGAACAGTGTCTTGCACTTTGTGTGGTCATTAGGAGTTAAGAGAAGAAACATTATTAGCATAATAGAAGTAATTATGTTCTTTTTAGGTCAGTAATTATATTCGTTTTTTTTGTTTGTTTGTTTTTTAAAGCTGAGCCAAAATATGGTTTTCTGTTGGATTTCTATGGGAAGCTTGCCTTCCTTGGCATCCCAGAAGATGTTGGATCTAGAGAGTACGTGCTCTTTTGGGGAGGTGGGGCTCTTCCACTAATTGGTGAAATTATGCTGCAGAAATCCAGAAGGGTCAGCGCAACCACTGGGAATCCCCTTGGAGAACCTGGCCCATTCTCTCTGTACTGCTGAAAACTGTCTAGCTTTTCAGTTCAACTTTTATCATTTGTATTCAACAAATACAGAAAAGAGACCTCCATGATGAAGTAGATGTAGTTAAAAATGAATAGTTCAGATTTGGGAAGGGATGTGAGTTATCATAACTTGAGAAACCGTGACTGATATATGAAGATCATTTCAAAACAATGTCCAGTGTATCCCTCAGATATGTGTTTGAGTTTATGTTGCATTTGTTGTTAATTTACGAGAATATACTAGTAGAATGTCTTGTAGGTTAACTATTAACATTGTAGCTCTTGAGCAGTGGTTCTCAACTAGGGGTGGTTTTGCTTCCCAGGGCACTTTGGCAATGTCTAGAGACGATTTGGCAGTCACACCCAGGGGTGGGGAGGGGCATGCTACCAGCATCTACTGGAGAGAGGTCGAATTGCAGCTAAACATCTCATGATGCACAGGACAGCCCCCTAACAAAGAATTATCTGGCCCTAAATGCCAACAGTACTGTTGTTGAGAAGTCCTGCTCTCGAGTTGGCATGCTATCTGAACCTCTTAACCTGACACCTAAGGTTTTCTCTAGGCCATCTGCTTTCTGCAGGTTTTGGTTTTAACCTACCCATTGGTTTTAACCTACCCCTTGGTTTTAACCTACCCATCTCCTCAGCCAACAGAGGTATCCACCGTTTATAACTTCCTTCTATATCTCATTCCATGGATTGTCCATTAATATGTAAGCGCATATAAGCATATAGATATAAATACACAAGTCGTGGCATACTATACACACTTATCTGTGCCTTGCGTTTTTCACTTAGCAATATAGACTGTATATCAGTGCACATAAAGCTGTCTCATTCAGTCTTACAGGTGTGTAATACTTCATTGTGTGGGTGAACCATAATTCATTTAACCACTATCCTATGAATATCCTTATATACCTGTCAGTTTACCTTTGTGTGAGAACCTTTGTATGTTTACTGGTTTGTTTTTTTTAAATAGCCTTTCTTTCCCCCTGTTTCTGGACCTTCATGTGTTTCTTGGGCCCCATCTCTGATTCTCCCCTTCCTTTCAAGACTCGGCTTAAGGTGCTACTGCTGTTTCCTGAAAAGCTCAGAGTTGTCCCCTACCTTCATTTCCTTCATCTCTTGGCAATTCATCCTTTTGGAATTTGTTCACTTGCTGCCCTTTAATTTTTCACACCTTTATTTGATTTTTCTAATTAGACTATAAGCACTTCTAGGCAGGAACTATGTCCTGCACATCTCTGTGGCCTCCAGAATACCTCCTAGTGCAGGTCTATCAGGAGTTCGTTGAACGAGTGAATGAATTCCCTCTTAAATGCAAGTGTTTCAGGCTCTCAAATTATCTCAAATTAAGATATTGAATGTCATTGGGTTATATTTAGTTTTTAAACCCAGTATTTGGCATAATCAAAAAATTCTTTTATTCCTGTGAAACCAACTTGGTTCTAAATGAGCTTTGGTCTCTTAACGGAGACTATTTTCCCTTCTCCCCTGCCCTCCCCCAGCCCCCTCCCAAAAATTGTTTTTAAAAGTCTCCCGTCAGTTGAGTTGTGTATGAATGTGCATTTTAAAATATACTGGAGGCCTACCTTAGGAGATGTTAAATCTGTAGCACGCATACTGTTCTAGGGCATTAGAAAATCAACTTTCCAGATGGTGGTTTAGGGTTCTCAGGGGCGTAGTTTATTTTTCAGATCTCATGATTTGTGAAGTTGTAACCATTAATTTTACATGGTTCTTAGGCAGTCTGGGGCATTTACAGAGAAGGAGTTAGTGTGGGAGAGTCTGAAAGAGAAGAGACTTTGGAGCCACACAGACCTGGGCTCAAGTGCCAGCTCTGGCCGCACTTACTTGCTTCAGCACCTTGGATGGAGCCCTTCCTCTGGGGCCTCAGTTTTTGTGTGGTGCTAAGAGGCACATGGGATCAGGCGAAGGGTGACCATAGTCCTACCTCCGCTGCTCCATGAATACTCTGCCTAAGTAAAGTGCTCTGCACGTAAAGTCCTCACCTCCTCAGATACAGTCTTGCAATACAGTCTAGCAAGCTGGCCGCTTACCACTCCATAAGAAGGGTTGGAACCCAGTCCCCACTTGTTGCCCTCTACTCCCTTCCATTTTGCCACCTCGGAGGCCCCTTCTATATAGAAATTCTGGTGCTGCCACTGCCCACTTTCCTCATCTGTATCACACCTGCCCTTTTCTGGCCTTTTGTGAGGATTGGCAATATCTGTGTACAAAGCTCTTGGAATAGTCCCGAACATATGGCAAGCATTAGTTCAATAGTGCTATGTTTGGATGATTCTGTTATTATATACCTGATTTTACAATCATTGGTGGAACCCAGCATTCCTTTTGTGGACTTGAGGTGTTGTCAGCTGGATGTGTCGTATTCCATTGCCTCGATGGTTCTCAAATTCTGTAACTCCAAGATGATCCTGCCTGTTGAACAGATGTCACTGTCCCCACCTATTCTTTCTTGTTATTGTAAAATGCAACCACTTTCACTAGGATTAGTGAAGGAAATGGTGGTGCTTTTAGTGAAATATCAGTAAGTGATAGCCAGGTTTTATAAACGAGGATGAGTAATGACTTACAGTGACAGGTTCTGGTGTTAGCACTATTACCAAAAGCCTTTGATCCAACCTGAAAGGATCTGTCCTTTGAGAGTTCTCAATCTGTTAGGGGAAGGAAAGAGTGACCGATAAAAGTAATCTGTGAGTTGTGGAAGCCATTTTTAGCATTTAAATGAAGTCTAGATACCACCTCCAGGCTGCTAGAATTAAGAAAGCAAAGCAGCTCTTGATGTGTAAACAGGATAAAACAATGTAGTGCGTACCTTCCCTGCGGGAGAGTTGTGTGGGCTGGTGGAGAGAGCCCGAGACCGAGAATGTGGAAGTCACCGTCCACTTGATTGATGGTGAGGTCTCGGGCAAATAATTAATTTCCTCGCAAGCCCTGGTTTCTCCTGTGTATAAATGGAGGGGGTCGGTAATGATTGCTCCCACCTTCCAGCTCCGAAAACCACTGGCTCTTTCAGTCAACACAGTCTAAGAAATTGAGAATGGATTCTGCTTCCAAAATAGTAGCTTAGGTAAGTGGTTTGTTTTCATGTATTTCACCTGAGGGCAAATCTGATGGAAAAAAACGAGAATCAGGACTTGTAGTTCCTTGAGGCTTTGGCTCATTCTGCTTTGTATCATCTCGAGTGTCAGGCTTCTGTCCTTGAGTCAGTATTTTTACCACATTATGCTAATGTTTTCTCTTTGGTTCTGTTGCCATGCATCCATCTGAAAGACTTTTTAGAATTTCTGGCTCTCCCAGTAATCTTGTGCTATTTTTTTTTTTAACCCAAACTCGAGCTCTTTGTATTTTATGCTCTTTATATGTGCACATCTTCCTTTTCAAAAACGTCACTTTTGGGTATAGTTCGAATGTGAGATGGTATCTCATTGGTGAAGACGTTATTTTAGCTAACTCCAGCTAAAGTTTACTGAATGACTTAGAACCACACTTTTACATTTTGATAATAAAAAAAGGCTGGGTCCTGCTCTGTCAGCAAACTTAAAATCAGGTAGAAGGGATACTCATGAACAAATATAAGAAAATGTCATACGTGTATTAATAGAGGTGTATATACAAGGCAAGAAAGGAGTACAGAGGGTGAGTAGTCCGAGGTAAGTAGAGATGGTTAAGGAAGGCTTTTTACAAAGGAAGTCAAGCCTCAGTAGGTGTTAAAAGGTGAATGTGTGTTTTCTAAGTGGCTGAACTAGTGTTGAAATGAAGAAGAGAATTACATGATGCAAAGGGATTTCCCAACCCCATGATAGATTCAGAGAAACACAAGTAGTGTTGTCACAGCATTTTATGTGTGTGTGTGTGTGTGTGTGTGTGTGCGCGCGCGCGCGCGCGCGCACGTGTATTGGGGAGTTCGAGGAGGTGAATGGTGGCAGTTGAAGATGCAGGTGTGGGCCCGTTCTTGAAAGAACCTCACAGACAGTGGATAAACATTGGAAAGTTTTGAGCAGTTGAGTGACATGGTCAGATTTGTATTGCACTGGCAGTGGGCCAGATAGATTGGAGGGCACCAAAATTGAAGGCGGAGAGGAATCAATTAGGGAAGGGGTGTTTTAGAGAAGCTGTGAAAGCCCTAAGGCAAACACAGGTATGAAAGTAGAGAAGGAGAAGAAAGGATGGCATTTGAGACTCACATAATATTGAAGCCACTTGGCATTTGTGTGGATGTTTGCAGTGTGAGAAAGAGGAAGGGGTGGTGAGGATAGCTTTGGGAATTAGGTGGTTTGTTATGCCACTATTTGAGAAAGGTATAGCTGGAGGGCGAGTGGGTTTTGCGTGGAAACCGAGCAGTGGACTTTTGGTGTGTTAACTTGGAGGTTATGGGAGACCTAGATGTGGAAAGGTGAAGACGGAGATTGGGAATTGTCGGTGTGGGAGGAGAACAGGAGAAAAAAAGAACGATGATGGAATTGCCAGTGGTACAGGGAACCACTGTGCTTTCGAGCAGTGGTGCAGGTGGGAGCTGGGGGGTTGAGGAGCGCTCAAAGTATAAGGAAGTTGAGATGATGCCTGTAGATGGTG
Organism: Panthera uncia; assembly: GCF_023721935.1. Lineage (NCBI taxonomy): Eukaryota > Metazoa > Chordata > Mammalia > Carnivora > Felidae > Panthera > Panthera uncia. Next base: position 5,461 of record NW_026059659.1, on the reverse strand, counting down.
ATTGCACGTACACTGATGGAATCTTGGGCATACTGCCTTCATTAGAATACAGTCTTAGGCCTTCTCTTGCAGACAGTATACCTTGTTGCTGTGGTTGTTTGCTGTTATTTATTTTCATATTTTGTCTTTATGTCTTTACTTTTATTGGTTTCAAAGTCTGCCCTACTCCTCATCTGTGGTTAAATTTCTATATACCTCACATTGTAGAATATGTGATTTTTCCAAAGGTGATATAGTTTTAAGATAAAATACTTAGAACATTTTTTTTTCTTTTCTCTTGAAGTCTTTCCTTGAGTCCTAATTATTGTTTCTTGGCCACCATTAGCTTGTTTTTCCTATTCTCAAATTATACCCTGTCATTTGGTTATCTGTGTGTTGTATCTTTTATATATCCTTTGATTTAACAGGAGATCACAGCTCTGGTTTGCCTCTTAATAGAAAAATATGGTTCTATAGAAAATAATGAAGTTGCAATTAAAGGTCTCTGAGTCTGCCTACACAGACTTATAGGAGTGCTTTGTTAATTTCACTACATGCTTTATGGGCTGAAGGACAGACAGAGTTTCTTTTCATAAAATAACAACTATCTAAAAGTGCCTTGGGAATGATAAGTACCAGGGGGAAACGTGAAATTTCCATTTTTCATCTTCTGGCATCTGATAAGGAATGTAACCATACATCTTGGCCAGAATTTGCCTTGGAGGTGACTCTTCAGACTGGAAGGAGATAAGATCTGACCCATGTGGTGGTGCCTGGGTGGGGGTGATGGTGGTGGAGATGGGCTGCCTACGCTACTGAAAATATAAATAATGGAAGAGAATTGAGTGATGTCTGGGAAGGGCATCTAGGAACTGAAATTATTGGCAAATTTTGAGAATAGGAACAGGACCTGAGAATTAAATTGGAAAGTGAAGGATTCCTTGTTACTTAGAAAAGAATTTAAGGTTACGATAATGAAGATTATCAACAGACGTTTTTAGAATGAGATCCGGAAGAATTGGCCGCTCAAGGTTAGGAGCATATTGTTACCATTTGTAATTTATCAGAGGGTAGAGAGACTGGCAGGCACTTTGTCCTTTCTTTAATTACTGTAAATCTTAAACAACTGCACTGTGCTTCTTTAGTTAATGCCCACTTAATAATATTCGTTTAGCATACTAGGGTGTCTGTAGATTGTTTTTATAGAGTCAGTGGACCTTCTGATGTTGACTGCAGAATTTTGGGTATTTTGTGTTTGTTTGTTTGCTTGCTTGTTCGTGTATTTATTTATTTAATTTTGGAGCATGAGAGGGGGAGGGGGCAGAGAGAGAAAGAGAAAGGGAATCCCAAGCAGGCTCCATGTTCAGCATGGCAGACTCTGACACAGGGCTCCATCCCACAGCCCCAGGATCATGGTCTGAGCTGAAATCAAGAGTTGGACACTCGACTGACTGAGCCACCCAGGCACCCCTGTTTTGTGTATTTTCGTGGTAGAGGATCCATAGCTTTTGACTGACTATTCAAAGACATACCTGACTCCACAGGGGTTTAAGCTTGATTTTACCACACGTGCAATGCTCTGCTAGATGCTGCTCTCTTGGAAAATACACGATTGGAAAGGAGCAGAGTCTTCCCTTTCATGGCAGTAACTAAAGATGAAAAATGAAGTTGTTAGAATGATTTCACCAGTGAAACCATCTGGGCCCGTAGTTTTCTCTTTCAGCAGGTTTTTTCTGGTAGTGCATTCAGTTTCTTAAATAACATGCCTGACTCTAGATTTTCCGTTTCGTCTTGTGTCAGTTTTGGTAGGTTGTTCTGATAGTTGCACAATTTACAGTTGTAGTCATGTACTTAATCTTTATAGCATCTTCGCAAAGGTGTGTACTCATAAAAGATCACCAGCACTTGTACAAATTCCATGGTTAGCAGCACAATTGTCTGCAGCACCTACAATATATGAGTTAATTTAGTCTTCACAACAACCCTGTGAGATCGATAGTAATATTATGTATATTATTTTATAGATGATGTGAAGGAGGTAGAGAGAGGCTGTGGAACTTTCCCAGAGCTACTCACCTGGGGAACAGGCAGGGCGGATTTGAATCCAGGCTGTTTGGCTCCAGAGACCATACTCTTAACTGCTGTGCCTAATGCTTTCCTGGAATCATCCTTTACTATAGGAATGAGGACTAAACCCCAAAGATTGGACTCCTGCCTCTGAACTGTGTCCTTTTCCTTGAGCTCTTCTAAATAAATAGGTAATAGGGTTTTGAATAGCCTTTCCCTGAATCTTGCTGCTCCTCACAAGGCCAAACCAAATAGCAGGCTTCAGGATTAAATGTTCATTGTTGCTTAAGAAACAGCTTCCCTCTCCCGCTCTCTCCCCTCACCACTTCACTACCCCGCCTTTGTGTTATTCTTGAATTAAGAGTGCTTCTCAACCTTGTTTTCTCTGCTCTCCCCCTCCCTTCCAGTATGGGAGAGTGAACGATGATTGGGAGGTGAAGAGGAGCTCAGGAGGAGGGCTGTGTAGTTCAGAACTCTCCTCTGTTCCACCCAAAGTACAGTTCTTGAGATGATCCTATCTCCCGAGTTCATGTGCTCCCCCCATATCTCTTTTGTCTGTCCCACCATTAGAAGCAGGCAAGCTCTACCAGCAGTCAAGGCATCCTTGCGTTACCTGCTTAGCTTGAATTTGGAGCAAGGGAGTTAGATGTTGGGAACATCCCTCCGTCTCTATGATGGTCCCCAATCAGCGCTTACATGGGTACAGTCTCCTTTTTGTTGCCCTTGCTAGGTGAGTCCTGCCACTTAGACGAGTCTTCAGCTTTTTAAGCCTGTGATGTTATAAGGTTGTTATGATGTCATTATCGCTGTCATTTGTCGTGATACCACCTCTACCACTCCTGTTAGACTCCCCTTTTTCTTTAGATGGTTTAATCAGTTTTTCTAGCTAGCTACAGTGAATCTTGAGAGGCTGAAAGCTTTTTTTTTTTATAAGTCTCTGTAAGGTAGCTTTCCATTTTTTTTTTTTTTTGATTTAAAATTTTATTTTTTATGGGGAAATTTCATGCCCGGGTTTTTTTTTTTTTTTTTTTTTTTTTTTTTTTTTGGAAGACCCTGTAAATCTGCTTGTGCCTGTGTGGTTAGAATTATATATACATGCATATGTATACAGCCCTTAGTTTACCTGAATAAGATTTTTCCTGATACACTTGCATATTCATGTCTATACTATATTAATAATTTACCATTTCTCTCCAGCAGACATTCTCTCTTAAGGAATCTGACAGGGATTTTAATGGGTTTAGTTTTAATTTAAATGTACAAAGGAGTGGGTTTTTACTCAGGAAACAACTGAGCTACTCATGATTGCTATTTGCTTCATTTACAAGCTGTATCCTTCTGGCTTGACTGCTTTACAGATTGTTCAGAGTTTTCAATATACTTAAAATTGTTTGACAGCTGTGACTTGTCTAGCGCTGATGTATCCAATACTATCCTTTCTCTGTAACGGGAAGGAGAACGCTCCCTCTCTTTCTTTCCCCCTCCCCTGAAACTGGCTGCAGAATTGTGCAGGATAAGTCACAGAAGTGCATTCAGGTTTTGGTTTCTCTTTTCTCCTACCTTTTAATTTAACCTTGAAAATGAAAATATGATTAGAGGTGTAAGGAATGCTTCTGGAAAAATCTACTGAGGAAAATATGTGATAAAAAGGTTGGGAAATTGTTGCCTGTGGTTTCTATGTAAGTAGGTCTTGGATAATTCTAGCACTTGCTGTTAGTTTATGTAGTTCAGCTGTCTCTCTACTGAGGACAGAAGTGAGAGAGGAAGGGACTTATTAACTGATTCTCTAAAGAGAAAGCTGGTTATACCCCAGTGATGCATTATGAGCAGGAAAAAACAGAAAATGAGTGTCCTCAATGTGGAATTCTCTGAGACGGTAATGCCTGAGGCAAGAATTTGGCAAGAAAACAACAAGCAGGTCATTTCCAGGAGGTAGCTGGCTTCTGACCAATATTAAAAGCCAAACTTGATCTGTAGGTGAAAACAAGAAGAAATACGCTATCCAGTGACTTCTGTGGAGGAAGTTGCCTCTGGAAAATGAGGATAAGATAAGGGACTTCTAGAGTTAAAATGCAGTTTCAGGAATGAATAGAGAGAGGTGGGGATTTGCTGAGCAGTGAAGGGAAAACTAGAAAGACCAGAGCCTCGGGCAGCAGCAGGTCCTGGGCAAGGAGCAGCATTGCCAGGAAGGCAGGGGTGACACGTGGAGGAGAGGATGTTTGGGATGTTTCAGGATAAAAATAGGACTGGTTGTAACAATTTGGTGAGTTGGAAAGCAAGTTTATCTTTTAATAAAATGGATAAGCAAGCCATGTTGGAGAATATAATGTCTCTTCACTCTTCAGAGATGTAGGTATCAGACAGGGAGTGGGGGCTGGGCAGATAGTGTTAGGTACTTACTAAATGGGCTGCTTTGAAATACTGTGGAATTTCCTTTCCTGAAGAAGGTAAGGCCTTTATGAGAATAGGGTAGAACACTCTGGAATAATGCAGCCCTCTTCCTTTTGTGGGGACTTTTGGCCTTTTCTCTAGAAGTATTTGTTGAGTTTAGACAATAGAGAAGGTGCTAGAAAATTGAGTGTGTATTTGTGCTGTCCATCAGGTACAAACTGGGGAGCCTGTTGTGTGCCCTGTTCTGGAAAGTAGGAGGAGTAATTTGAGGGGTAAAATAATCAATCAGAAGGCAATGATCTATAAATACACATTTAAAACGGAAGCTAACAGGGTTGGTGGGCAGTTCCTGTCCCGAGAGCCCTTTCTTGGTTTCTTTCTGAGGCACTTACACCCACACTCCAGCCTCCCCTCCAACATGAGGCCAGCATGCCTCCGTGAGGCGGGTGAGGGACGGTTGTCTGCCTTGCCCTCCCTTGGTGGCTGATCTTACTCAATTCGTTATGAAGTGTGTGGGTAAAGAGTGATGTTAATCTGTGATCATGTGTTCAGGTGCGTTTTTGTTTTCATAACTCACCAGCTAGCTCAAGGTTTGTTTTACTAACGAAGGGTCACAGAGACCGAGAGACAAACCAGAGTAAGGGACAGTGATAGCGTGGGCAGCTTCCTGTTTATTTTTAGTGATTTCAAGTAAGAACACATACTCAATAGCCGGAAACATACCTCAGAAGCCTCAAGTGCTTTGTGTGTTTTTAAAATTCAGAGTTTAATTTTTCTTTTAGCATTAGCTGATTTTGAACCGAGTGTTCAAAGCAGATGTTAGAATATACGTGTCCTCAAAAAAGCCCCACGTTGTTACTGTTTTATTAACTTGTGCACTTTGGATTTTCCAGAAACCACTTAATTTAGCAGTTTTAGTACTTCTCTAGGATTGAGGACCCAAAGTCCATGCACAGGAACACGTGGTAGAACCCTGCTGTTGCATGGCTGGCCTCTGTGTGGGGCGTGCGCACTCGACTGCAAG
>NW_026059658.1:0-42250 GCF_023721935.1 Panthera uncia | reverse complement strand
CTTCCAGTTATACAATAAATAAGTCATGGGTTGTGATATACAGCGTGCTGACTATAGTCGATAAAATTGCATTGTAAATTTGTCAGTTGCTAAGAAAGTAATCTTAAAAGTTCTCATCACAAGAAAAAAAAATGTCACCAATGTGTATGGTGACAGATGGTAAACAGACTTACTCTGTAGATCATGGCACAATGTATACAAATGTTGAACCATTATGTGGTACACATGAAACTAATAAAATGTTGGGGCGCCTGGGTGGCTCAGTCGGTTAAGCGTCCAACTTCAGCTCAGGTCACGATCTCGCGATCTCTCGGTCCGTAAGTTCGAGCCCCGCGTTGGGCTCTGGGCTGATGGCTCAGAGCCTGGAGCCTGCTTCCGATTCTGTGTCTCCCTCTCTTTCTGCCCCTCCCCCGTTCATGCTCTGTCTCTCTCTCTGTCTCAAAAATAAATAAACGTTAAAAAAAAAAATTAAAAAAAAAAAGAAACTAATAAAATGTTGTATCGCAATTGCACCTCAATTGAAAGAAAGATGAAAGAAAGAAAGAAAGAAAGAAAGAAAGAAAGGAAGGAGGGAGGGAAGAAAGAAAAAAGAAATCTCCAGTCCCCTACCAGACCTAGTGTGTCAAAATTTCTGAGCCTGAGTCCCAAGAATGGGTACTTTTAAAAACTTCTCCTGGCACTTGAAAACAGAAATGGAAGCACCAGGTGATATTTGGTATTTTGTTATATGATAGGTTTGATTCCCCAAGCCCTGATTTAGATTTGTTCGTCTCAGGCTAATGTGATCCAGCCTGGAATGGGGCCTGAGATTCTGCTAGTCCAAAAAGCTCCGAGGTGCCGAGGCTCTCTGAGAACCACACATTGAGTAGTAAAGTTCGGGAAACGCAAACGAAAGAATGAGTGGCTTTTCTCCAAAATCTGCCAAAGGGTGTACCTGAAATCTATTAGCATCCAGGGACCTTATTTACACGTCCCTCTCCCCTTACCAGATCATTTTTCAGGGCAGGGATTAGGTCTTTGTTCTCTCTACATCTTTCCATCTTCACACAGTGCTCAGCACATTAGGGGCACGATAAATGGGCTTTGAATTGAATAAATACCACGATGTCCTTAGGGCCCACGCCGTGGAGCCGGCTGAAGGTGAGGCATTGCTATAATGCAGGCCTTCTGCCACTTCCAGTCATAAATTCCAACTGGATGAGGTCCAATGCGAAGCTGTGTGTTACCAAAGCCTGCGCTGTAGGGGGTAAGGTCAAAGCAGGCCTCTGGAATATTAATAATTCTGAGCAGTGACCACAGCTATGGTATTTACAGACCCATGAAGCACAGGGGACAGCCTGAGCTTGCGCACACAGCTAGAGACTCCAAGGACTGATTCTGCTCCAAATGGAGCATGTATATTGCCCGAGGCTGCCAAAAGCCATACGGTTCATTAGCTTTTACTATAGAGAGAACGCGCCAGGTCTGGTGCTAAAATGACATGAAGAAGCACATTTGACAGCAACAGTCAAAGGAAAAAGCACAGTGGGGGCCGAACAGCTCTGCGGGCCGTTGCTCACGCCTTTGGAACAGGAGAAAAATACCTCTTGTCTCTCCATTTGGAGGCCCAGGCTGGTTAGAATCTGACAAGGACTTATTACTTTAGAAACTTTTTTCAGGGATTTGGTTTCTTCCCCTGGATTCTCCTTGCGTGGTGATGGATGTTTTTTTCCGGAATATTTTTTGATACTACGACTCTTTGTGTGGTTTGTGAGTTACAAATTGGGACAGGGTCAGGGGAGAGAAAGGAACACAGAGAGAGAAAGCCCCCAGAAAGAGACAGAGAAACACACACAGAGAGATAAAGAGAGAAGGGAAAGAGGAAGAAAAAGAAAGACGGTTGCAAGTAGATGGGCAAAGGCAGAGAACAACAGAAGGGAAAAGTGTGGTGAGTCAGGTGAGGACAGAGGGAAGGAGGACCCCACGCCAGGGCTCCCCCTTCTTTTTGCTTCTTTGTACTCAAGGATGGTCAATGTATCCTTCAAAAGGTACTTCCCGGACTCCCCTTAAGTCCTATGGGAGGCACAGAACTAGATGTCGGGTCCTGCCCTCAGCCCTGATCACTCATTTCCAGTGCTCACCATAAACGCTCTCCTGTATTTTTTCCTGCCCCCCTCACCCCCACCGCTCTCACTTTCTGGCTCAGGGACACTTACATTTTATGGGTTAAAAGTCTTAGTGTTTGGAAAAAATGAAGATATAGTCTCTTAGCAAGTTTGACAGTTATAACACAATATTGTAACCTATATTCCCTACACTGTGCACTAGACCTCTAGGACTTACTATCTGTTGCAAGCGTGTATCCTTAAACTGCATCCAAACTATCCCCCCACCCTGGATCCCCTGGTACCCATTTTATTTTATTTTTTTAATTTTATATATATATATATATATATATATATATATTTTATTTGTGAGAGAGAGAGAGGCAGCACGAGTGGGGGAGGGGCAGAGAGAGAGGGAGACACAGAATCCAAAGCAGGCTCCAGGCTCCGAGCTGTCAACACAGAGCCCCACGCAGGGCTCAAACCCACAAACTGTGAGATCATGACCTGAGCCTAAGTCAGATGCTTAACTGACTGAGCCACCCAGACGCCTTCCTGGTAACCATTTTACTCTCTGTCTTTTACAAGATTGGCTGGAAAGAAATAATTATTGATGCGATAGAGGTGCTAATTACTGCTACAGTGGCAATCATGTTATAATTCATAAATGTTTGAAATCAACATGTTGTACATCTTAAATTTACACAGTGCTCTATGTCAAATACCTTTCAATAAACACAAAACTTCCTCAGGCTATTAACCTTTACCTGACCCTGCCACACTGACCTCTCTTTACTGAATTCCCCACCTTGCCTTCAGGCAGCCTGTGATAAGATCTCATCCTGGCTGCCCATACCTCCCCAGGCCCTCCGAGGTTTAGACATCACACGGAATGTTACCAATAGCTCCCTGTCTCCCAAAATGTGTGCCCTGGACCAGCTGCCTCAGAATCACAGGAGTAGGAGTAAAAGAAGAAGAAGAAAGGAGGTTTTTTGTCTTTTTTTTACATGCAGATTCTTGGGTCCAGTCCACCCAACCCCACCAAACCAGAATGGGAGGAGGAACTTCAGAAAGCTGCGGGCTTGTTTTTTTAATGTTTATTTATTTTGAGAGAGAGAGAGAGTACGCAAGCACGGGAGAGGCAGAGAGAGAGGGAGACAGAGAATCCTAAGCAGGCTCTACACTGTCAGCACAGAGCCTGACAAGGGGCTCAAACTCACGAACCTGAGCCGAAATCACGAGTTGGACACTTAAGGGACTGAACCGCCCAGGTGCCCCAGATAGCTGCGTTTTTAATCTCTGACCCGGATGATTCTGATACACAGAAAACCTCAGACTGGTGCTTCAGGCTTCCCAAATTCTTTCTTCTTCAAGACTCCAAAGATCAGAGACCTCCCTTCCCCCAATACGCAGTGTTATGTCCAGACCCTGGGCTATACACACTTACACAAATCGCTGAAACACGCCCGCCCTACCCTTTCTCATCTAAAAGCAGGAGGCGGCGCCTAAGTCATGAAGAGAAACAGGGCAGGACAGGTGATGAGCACAGGAGTGCTGCTAGCCTGCTGGGACTTAGGGGAAGCCAGAGGCTGCACGCTCTAAGGGGCCACTGCTCCTCCTTGTAGTTAGTTGCAGCTGAGTGGGGGTGCCACGTAGAGATGCCAAACGACCTGAATTTTTAAGGGATGCCAGGAGTCTAGATTTTTATATAAGTTGTTCTCATTTTTAATTGCTGGATAAAAAAAAATTTAAGGGATCAAACAAAATGCATGTACAGGGCACATTCAGGCTGTGAGCCCACATTTGCAACCTCTAGACCAGAGCTCCTTAGGGTGGCCTTTGGCACGAGGGTTCTGAGTTGTGCTGACCCTGAACCTCCCTGGCTGAATAAGCTGTTCTCTTGCGGATCGGAGAGTCTCTGCTCTTCCCTCTCCTTTCCAGGAAAACCAAAGTTGCTGGCTACCCAGCCCCCAGCCCCAGACACTGGGTATCTGATTGCCGGGAGGTGCTAGACCAGTGGTTCTCAAACCTTAGCACACATTGAAATCACACGGAGGGCTTGTTAAAACACAGATTGCTTGGCCCAACCCCCAAAGTTTCTGAGTCAGAAGGTCTGAGCTAGGGCCTGGGAATTTGCACCTTTGACAGGATCCTGGGTGATGCTGCCCTTGCTGCTGCTCAGGGTCGGCACTTAGAGAACCACTCACTACCTAACATGTTTTCTTTCCCTTCAGGGCAGCACTCGGCCCTTCGCTTCTCTCTCGTTCTGAGTCACTTCAGCGGCACTCAGTCTGAGCCTTTCCGGGGTGGCTCACGTGATCCGGCACAGTTTGGCGATCCTGTCACTGCTGCGTGCTTACCGCATGCCAGCTCTTCAGCCCAGAGAAGTTAGGTAACTTGCTCAAAGCCACACAGTGAGTGGCAGAGTCGGAATTCAAATCCGAAGGGTCTGACTGCAGAGGCTGTTTGTCCTAGCATGCACAAACCAACTGGGGACCCTTCGGAGAGCAAAACGAGACCCTATTAATAATTCCAGCTAGACAACAGGTGTAAGTCAAGACCCTCGCAGGCAAACTATGACATAAGGTTCTATGCGTTCTGTCATTTCAGTGTACTCTGAGTGGTCTACAAACACAACTATGTGGAAAGGGCACAGCCTTTGCAGCTAGTTGTGGTCCAGCTCAACTGAGCGAAAACGTGAGAGGACCTAGCTCAGGACCCGCTACGTGGTAGGAACTCAACAGATGTCTGTGTCCTTCAGTCAAGATTCTAAATCCTTACTGGGGAATAGAGACAAGTGTAACATACAGCCCTGATTCTTGAAGCCCTCAGAATACAGTGGATAGAAAAAAAAGAGTATTAATGCAAACGCTTAAAAGATGATGCTAAGACTTTACTAATCCACGGCTGAGCATAACAGTTCGGAGAGGGTGACTCCTTCGGGTCTTAAATTATTAAGAAGGAGTGGGGTTTGGACTGAGTCTTGAGGACTGAGAAGACAGGAAGGCTGGCATTGGAGATGGCTAGAGAAACACGAAGTGTTTATGAGAAGTTAAAGACTAAGAAGCATCTCTGTGACAGAACTCTATTGGATGTTTTAACTCCATTCCAACCTTTGTAATTCTCCAGACAGGACAAAATAAGGAAATATCTTTACTTTATTTATTTTTAGTTTTGTGGACCCTGTTATTATTTTGCACCCACTCACAAACCCCTAGAGAACCCCGTGAGGACTTGATCCTCCAGGGCACAGAAATACAGACGGAGACATTTCCGAGGAGAGTTGGCCTGTGGTTTTCAAGAACTTATGAATTTAGGGATTTTGAACGAAATCCTGCCCATCACAATGATTTTTACAGTAAGAGCAACAGCTGCTGGGTACTTCGCCCTCCTGATTTATGTAAAAAGGAAGGGCAATTTCATCATACTTTTGCTGCGTCCCAAGAGCGGGAAATTCTAAACAGGCTCAACGCTGCCCTCTAGTGTGAAAAAAGGGACAGCCGTGGGAATCCTGGAGCGTTCCTGCCAAAGCTAGCTGGAAGGCTAGAGAAGAGGGAAGCAACGTTCTTGTAGCTGCAGAAGGTCCATGAATTAATAAATATCCAAGTGCCCTAAAAATGTACAGCTAAAAACGTCTGTTATGGTGCTTCCGATAGAATATAATGTTCCCACTAGTCCCACGTGATAATCCATTTATACAGCCCCTCTGAGGACCCATGCATGGTTAAGTAAGGAGTTTTCTGCACACCATGCTTCCAAGCACCCACTACAGAATCAAAGTGTTTAGTAAAAGCTCAAACCATACAGGCTCTGGGAAGTTATACAAGTGATGAAATCCCATTTCCCACACAGATGCGTGTGACCACTGAACATTTTTCTGTTTTGTTTTCTTATAAATCCATGCCATCCCTTTGGACAACTGTTCATGGAACGTACTTTGGGCAATGCTAGAGGAACAACCACAAGGTTCTTGCCTTAAGCTTCCTATATGATGAAAGAATTCCTGTCCCATAGTCTTTGATGGCTTCACTTCACTTGCAGAGATTGAACTCAATAGCAAACCAGTAGAGCTGACTAAGGTACGAAAGGGCAGAACAGGGTGATGACTGAAACCAAATACCTAGTCCAGGGCACCGAGGACTGGAAGATCCTACAAGAGGCTGAGAGGTCATCTAGTTCTCCCCAATCCCCAGTCCATCTTAGTCTTTAGGCATGACACAAGCTTCTCACTTCTCCTAATACGTTATACTCTCTATCTATCTCCGTTCAACTGAGGCTGAGTTTAAGTGTCCTCTTTAAATTTTCTCACGACTCGGCCCCACTGAGTGTGTCTTTTTCAGATAGGTTACCCTTTCATTTATTCAGCAAAGCCATACGGAACACTGCTATGTGCATAACATGGCACCAGAAACACAGATCTGAAAAAAACAAAGAGGGTACTCTCAAGGAGACATGAAGAGCGGAAGACACAAGTTCTGAAGATGACCTCGATAGATGAAGGTAGAGTACGTTGCAAATATGTTGTCTTTTAAAGCACATCCAATAGGGTACTCACTGTGGTCGCATGGAGCGCCTAGAACAAAGCCTAGTTCATGGTAAGCATTCTGTAGATATTAGCTTTCATTGTTGTTGTTATTACTACTACTATATCATGTTACATTTATTTTGAATTGTTTTATTCTCATTTGCTGTCCAAGAAAATAGAAGGGTGAGATGCTAAGCTACTCCACAAGTGGTTTAGTTGGGTAAGTCACTCCTTTACTCAGTGACTGGTAAATACCAAAGCCAATGACACTTTATTTCTCTACCTGCAGAACGATGCTACCAATAACTCTCTTTTTGGCTGATTTCATTGATTCATGACTTTTTTTTCTTCATTCATTAAACCAAGTACTTATGGAGTTCTCAACATATGCTGGAGTTCCTGCTAGGAACAGAGAATATAGTAATAAACTAGACCAATATGGTCTCTGCCCACCTGTTAAGCTTGGCCTCCTGTTTCTGGAATGGCGAATATCACTGTGCTTACTTGGCATTATGTCTGCTTTCATAGGCACCTTCAGAAACGTCTGCTGAATGAGTTAATGAATGGAGGAATCAATTAGAAGTATTATTACTGAAATTCCACTTGCTACGTAAGTAGTAATAATGATGAAAAGAAGGGGAATAATCAATAATGTGTGTGAATTAATGAGCTTCTGTTATGTGATAAACATGATACCACATACTTTATAATCATTGTCCTCTTAGCATTCAGTATCATATTCTCATTTTAGATATGAGAAAAAATGAAGTTCAAGGATACTAAGCGACTTTCCCAGGGCTTCAAAGCTATAAGAACAGATAGTAAAGGAACCAGTGGCCTGAGAACACATTCACCTTTTCCTTCCCTTTAAGGGGAAATTTCATTCTTTCCTCAGATCCTATTTTTGTTATTGGGGAACACGGTCTTCTTTTTCAGACTAAACTGAGAATGGATGAATGGTGCATTCTACCTAATGTGTTGCAGCTGAAGGTGGGTACCGTGGCAGCTGAAATTAATGCCCTGAAGGCAATCGTTACCAGCCCCAGCCTAATAGGAAGCCAGGGCAGCTCTGATAATGCAGTCTTGATTCCCTCCAACATTTTCCCAATAAAGTGAAACATACAACATGTTCCTTGACACCAAAAGGCCAGGAGTCTCTGTGATGAGTGAGACTGGATGCAGACCTCAGTGCCACAATAACGGGGCGAAAGGAGGTTGAAAGTCACATAGTCAACCGTTTGCTTGATGCATCCGTCCCCACCAACTGCCTCCTGGCCTGTGTTCTCACACCCCTGGGGCTGAAAAGTCTGCCTTACGTTGAGCTGAGACCTGCTCCAGGTGGCTTCTACTCGTTGGTTTTAATTTTGGGGTCACCCAGAAATCTGATGTGCTATTCACATGATTAGTGTTTCCATATTGTTCTCACACTCCTTGTCATACCACACACTAAAATAATTATACACTTAATAATTATTCTTTCAACTCATTGTAACTTAAACACCTGTTTTAATCTCAAAAATTAAGCAACGAGGGGTGCCTGGGTGAATCAGTGGGTTAAGCGTCCGACTTCGGCTCAGGTCATGGTCTCGCAGTTTGTGAGTTTGAGTCCTGCGTTGGGCTCTGTACTGACAGCTCAGAGCCTGGAGCCTGCTTCACATTCTGTGTCTCCCTCTCTCTCTGCCCCTCCCCCACTCACGTTCTGTCTGTCTGTCTCTCTCTCTCAAAAACAAATAAAAACATTAAAAATTTTTTATAAAAAAATTAAGCAATAACATCTGTGAAATCATAGGTTTGATATGTTCATTCTATATTTTTCTAATAAATATTAATTATATTATCAGCATTTTATTAATTACATGTATTATCTGTATTAGTGTATTATTAATGTGTTAATGGTGTATGGATATCTCATTTTGGGAAACACCATACGTGTCCCTTCTCTATACAGTAGTCCCCTCTTTATCCATGGGGGATACATTCCAAGACCCCCAGTGGATGCCTGAAACAGCAGATAGTACTAAACCCAATGGTTCTTGAAATTAGCTTTAATATACAAGTGCTTTGGATTACAAGCATGTTTCCAGAATGAATTACACTCGCAAACCAAGGTTTTACTGTATCTCACTGTACTGTATTCACCCTTCTTCTTATAATGATGTGAGATGATGAAATGCCTATGTGATGAGATGAAATGAAGTGAATGATGTAGGTATTGTGACTTATTTTGGGCTATTGACCTTCTGAGAATATGTCGGAAGGACCATCTGCTTCTGGACCGTGGCTGGCCATGTGTAACTGAAACCATGAAAAGCAAAACTATGGATTAGTGGAGGACTATACGGTATTTGAAAATAACTACCAGAGGTTTCATTAGAACAAATATCCCCAGCATTATGTAAAATTAATTTACTACCTTGGTTATTTGCCTTCAGTTTGTCTATATGCCTATTTAGGTTTGGGAAGGCCAGTCTCATAAAATTCTCTCATTACTTATGGTTGATTTCATCAATACAATCTGTATTGTCATTAGCTTTTTTAGCAGTCAAACTACTGTATGTATTTCTAAAGACTTCACTGGTCCTTATCATCTCTAAGCCTTATTTTATCCATGTCAGTGTTATAGCATCTTGATATAATTGACATATAATGTTGTGTAAGCTTGTGGTGTACAATATTTTGATTTGGTACACTTATTGCAAAAGCTGACATCTTCATCACCTCACATAATTATCATTTCTTTTTGTGGTTTAAGGTCTACTCTCTTAACACTTTCAACAACATAATTCAATATTGTTCACTACAATCCCCATGCTGCATGTTAGATCTCCAGAACTTATTCATCTTATAATTGGAAGTTTGTTTCCTTTGACTGTCATCTCCCCATTTCCCTCATCCTCCCAGCTCCTGGCAAACCACTATTTCATTCTCTGTTTCTACGATTTCAGCTTTTTCAGATTCCACATGTAAGTGATATCACACAGTGATGTCATATGTTGTCTTTCTCTTTCTGACTTATTTTACCTAGTTTAGTGCCAAATGGAAGGAGATATAAATCAATTAAAAGATTTTGTGTTCCAGGATTTTAAGAATAAATATTGTTAAAAAGTCTAAATTACCCAAAACCATCGAGAGATTTAATGTAATCTCTATAAAAATCCCAATGGCATTTTTCACAGAAATAGAAAAGTAATTCTAAAACTTGTGTGGAACCACAAAAGCCCATGAATATCCAGTGCAATCCTGAGAAAGAAGATCAAAGTTTGAGGAATCACACTTCTTGATTTCAAACTAAACCAAAAACCGGTCGCAATCAAAACAGTATGGTATTGGCATAAAAATAAACATGTAGATCAATGGAACAGAATTGAGAGCCTCGAAGAAAACTCTTACATATACCATCAACTAATATTTGATAAGACGGCCAAGAACACTAAGTGAAAAAGCATAGTCTCTTCAATAAATGGCACTAGGAAGGATAGATATTCACATGCAGAAGAATGAAATTGGGTCCCTATGTTACACCATTCACAAAAATTAACTTAAAATGCATTACAGACTTAAACATAACACCTGAAACCATAAAACTCCTAAAAGAAAACATAGGGGTAAAGCCCTTTGCCATGACACCAAAAGCCCAAGCCACAAAAGCAAAAATAAACACGCGGGACTACATCAAACTGAAAAGCTTCAGTACAGCGAAAGAAACAATCAATAAAATGCAAATGCAACCTATGGGAAGGAAGAAGATATTTGCCAATGATACATCTTATAGGAAGTTAATACCTGAAATATGTTAGGAACTTCTACAACTCAATAGCAAAATCCCAAAACAATCCAATTAAAATAGGCACAAGGCCTAAATAGGCATTTCTCCAAAGAAGACATACAAATGGCCAATAAATACACTAATAGGTGTACCATCAAGGAAATGCAAGTCAAAACTGCAACAAGATATCATCTCACCTCTTAGAATGGCTCCCACCAAAAAGACAAGACATAGCAAGTGCTGGTGAAGGTACGGGGAGAAAAGGAGGCCTTGCACACTGTTGGTGTATGGCTCCCATAGAAGATAGCACGGGGGTTCCCGTAAAAATTAAAAATACAACTACCGTATGATACAGCAATTCCACTTGGCATATATTATCCAAAGGAAATAAAATCAGAATCCTGAAGACAGAATCTGCACTTCATGCTCTTTGCAGCATTTTTCACAACCGAACTACGGGAATAACTGAAGAGCCCACGAATGCGTGAATGGTTAAAGAAGATGTGGTGTATGTCTATGCAACGGAAGATCATTCAGCCATGAGAAAGGAGATCCTGCTACTTGCAAGAACATGGATGGACCTTTTCATTCCTTTGGAAGCAAGTACAAGAGCTTGCATTGGTCCTTACTGTATCTTATCTTGACCTAACAATTTAACCTGTAAAGGTATATGTTGGTTTTGATTCTGTTGGTTCTCTCTCCTGGCCTCTAGCTATCTACAGATTTGATAAACATGCATTCTGTATCTTCATCCAAATCATTGACAGGCATGTGGACCTAGGAACTTACTTCTAGGTTGATATTAATCCATCAATCATCTTACTTTGAGTACTGAGTTCTATAACTGAATCCGTGTTTTTTCATTATTAGACTTCTCATTATTTAGTAATGACGTATATAATCCTCTGGTAATGACTCAAACATACTTAAATACTGCTCCATATGTACTTTGATTTTTTTAAGATTATTAAAGAATTTTTTAAAGACCATTCATCCCTGGGTGTTACAAATAAGGTTTATTGAGTACCTGGCTACTCACTCACTCAACCAACCTCTTGACGTAAACTGAGCATTTGAAATATAATCGACTCATGGGGTGACTGGGTGGCTCTGTTGGTTCAGCCTTGAAGGGCCCAGCTTCGGCTCAGGTCATGATCTCATGGTTTGTTAGTTCGAGCCCTGCATTGGGCTCTCTGCTGTCAGTGTAAAGCTCACTTCGGATCCTGTGCCCTCCTCCCTCTGTCTGTCCCTCCCCTGCATGTGCCTTCTCTCTCTCAAAAACAAATATTTTTAAAATTAATTATTTAATTAATTAAAATACAATCAACTTAAGTCATTACTGTCCTTAAGATACAGGGGAAGGGTTTCTGAAAGGTTATAAAACCATCAAAGTAGCCTATACGGTAGGTGGAGAGACTGAGATTCAGAGAGGGGTCTGTCTGACATCAAAGCACGATCCATTTCTGTTCTAAGATGGTAGGCTCAGAATGGAAATTGGGTTTGGAGAGTGGGCATGTCTGCTCTCGGGTTTGCCTGATAGTTTCTGCATTGGCAAAGCTAATATGTAACAGCAACCTTGAAAAATATTAAATCCTATGCTAAGCGGCTTGATTCGGAAACATTGAAGCCCTTACTCAGAAAATCTGCACAGAAGAGAGGCTCATATAGAAGTGAGGATGAGGAGGGGCGCCTGGGTGGCTCAGTCAGTTAGGCGTCTGACTTAGGCTCAGGTCATGATCTCGTTGTTTGCGGTTCAAGCCCCACATTGGGCTGTGTGCTGACAACTCGGAGCCTGGAGCCTGCTTTGGGTGGTGTGTCTTCCTCTGTCTCTCTCTCTCTCTTTCTCTCTCAAAAATAAACAAACATTTGGGGCACCTGGGTGGCTCAGTCGGTTGAGCGACCGACTTCGGCTCAGGTCACGATCTCGCGGTCCGTGAGTTCGAGCCCCGCATCGGGCCCCTGTGCTGACAGCTCAGAGCCCGGAGCCTGTTTCAATTCTGTGTCTCCCTCTCTCTGACCCTCCCCCATTCATGCTCTGTCTCTCTCTGTCTCAAAAATAAATAAACGTTAAAAAAAATTTTTTTTTTAAATAAACAAACATTTAAAACATCAAAAAAAAAAAAAAAAAGAAGTGAATATGAGGCATACTCTGACCTTGTCCACCTTGTGCGGAGTCTCTGTGTGGAAGCTAGGAGCAGAGGACAACATCAGGAGGGGTGCATGTTTGTTTTGCACATTAGAGTGATGCTTCTAAAGGCTGGTGCGCTAAGCCAGAAAGCGAAATTTAAAGTGAGTTTATCTGCAGTCTTTAACTGTGACACAATTCCATAGGAAGAAGAAATAAGTGTTTTCTGACTTGATCCCCCAATCCCGCAGCTGGGGCTGCTGTAGCTGCCACTGTCTTGTTTCTACTGGATGAGTAACCCAGTGATGCCATCTCTAACCCCGGGACTTCTCCAACCACATTCGTGGACACATCTGCAATCCAGCTCTTTTCCCTTAAGAGTTGCTGTCCTAGAAACAGGGTTGCATTCTTCATCCCATCCTACAGAGGCTACAGAGGGCCAATCAACATGGGAACCATTTCAAAGCGACGTAGGAGACTGATGGCTCCCAAAGGAAAGACAAGCTACTGGCTGTGCCATATGGACTTCAGTTACTGGATATTCATTCACCCCTTTGGGAGAGAGTTGAGATGGCTGCTTTTCAATGGGTACAGCCTCTCTGCAACCTTGGCCCTATTTCCTAGCTCTTAGAGGGTGGGTAGCAAGCAAACTTTTCCAGTAGAAGGCTGTGTTTCTGGGTGCCAAAAATGCACTTGGCCATGGAACCGTTGCAGAAGGCCTCTGGGGGAGCCTCTGTGTTTTTGCATGGTTGTGGGTTGCTAGGTCTGGGATAACCTGGGGCAGGCTGCATTGCTCACCAAATCCTTAAATGAAGTGCTTCAGCAACGGGAACACAGGATAAACTCGCCTGACTTTTCTGTCATGGTTGGCAAAGCCAACAATATAGCTGCCATGTCAAAGATCTCATGCAAGGTATGTCCAGCTGAAAGCATGGAACGAGTTGGTCAGACCAGATGGCTGGTCAGTGTGGGAGAGAGCCAGTCATCTACCAATGCTTGTTTAAGGTAATCTAAAACATTTTTTAATAATAATTTTATTAAAACAACTCTCCACCTGCTTCTAAATAGCAGAGAAGCCAAGTATACATAACTAGGGAGAGTTTCCTTACAGTGGAAACTGTCTTGTACACATTGTTTTCTTCTGTGATCCAGGAACTACGCTCCGCAGAGAGATCAGGGTGAGACTTCCCAGAATGTACCACATCAATGATGCCAGTGCCAGCCTGGAGTCCCAGAGAACCTGAAATCTTATTTGATTTATAACGTGATCTGCTTGGTTGCTAGAACAAACAGAACGCCCTCAGGCAGCCTTAATGAAAGACTTAGGTCAGCATCCCTCTGGGTGTGGTCCCTCCGCCCAGTAAGTGAATCTTTCCTGCTTTAGATGGATGTCTCTGAAACCACGAACCAACTTGTTGGGATGGTGGGATGGAAAGCTCAGAGAACTTTCTTTAGCCTCTGGGGATTGGCATTGGGGGTTCCATATCTGTCCCCAACTCAACAGCAAGGGAAGTCTGTCTCCACAGCTGCCCAATGTGCCCTGATACACATGGAAATTAAGGTGTACTTAGAAGATGTCCAGACAATACGATGGGAGTGACTGTTATGATGCCCTTCCCCTTCTCTGGCTGGAATTATTGCCACAATCTCCTAATGATTCCCTTCTTCCCCTCTTATGCCCTCAGTCTGTTCTCAGCATAGCAGCCAAAGTCATGCTGTTCAGACCTAAGTCAGATCATGTCACTGCTCTGTCCAGAACCTTCCAAAGGCTTCACACACCACTCAGAGTAAATTAAAAGACAAAGTCCTCACGATAACTTATAAGTCCTTATTGATTCTAACCTCATCTCCCACTGCTCTTTTCTTTCATCTTCTTTGCTTAACCACACTGGTCTCCTTGCTCTTTCTTGGGCACATTCCTGCCTCTGGGTCCTCATTGTCACTTTCTCATTGCCTAACTATATGAGTTGTGCTTGATTTGTTTCAATACAATCTTCTCAGTGAACCTTTTCTGACCTTCCTAACCTACCAGAACCACCTTCCATTTCCTTGTTTAATTTTTCACCTTAGCATTTATCAATGTCTAACATACTATAAATTTCACTCATCTGTTTCATTTATCATTTGTCTTTTCTGGACAAACAACCTCTGGGAGCAAGGATTTTTGTCTAATTTGTTCTCTGTTGAGCTTCCATGATCTAAAGTGTGTCTGTTGTAAGCACTCAGCAAATATGTGTCCAATAAATCAATTATATTATTTAAAATTCTCAAAAAACTTGTGAAGCAGGTTCTGCTATGTTCATTTTACAGATGAAGAAAGTAAGGCTTAGAGAGGTTAAGTGACTTACCCAAGGTCACACTGATGGTCATTAACGTTTCTTTGCCCTGATCACTTAACTGCAGGGTATCACTATACTTCTTCTCCTGCCAGAATGCATAATATGTAATACTTCTAAAATTGGTAGCTTTCAGGTATAGTCTTACCTAGTCCCTTCCACACCAATTCCTAGAGACTAAAGTTATCAGCATTTGACCGTAACTTCTCTTAGGCCTTCCAAAGTAGAGTCATACATTTCCATGGTGTAACTCATTCTCTGTCCTCAACAGGCCAATGAGATAAAGAGCTCTCTTTTAGCCTAGTCCGGGCTGATACTAAAAGGAAATCCTACAAATGATAACATTCTAGGTACACTTTCTGTAGCATATTGGGCATAAAAAAGACTTTATAAAGCTTTCTTCTTGTGTATTCTTCCTGACTACTCCAGGTAAGAATGTTGACCCTAGACTCAGAAATACCTAATTCAAATTTCAATTCTGTGCTATACTCAGTGAGTGACCAAGGGCAAACTACTTATATATATTTTTGACAAGACTTCTTAACCAATAAAATAGTTTTTTACCACAGAGGATGATTATAAGGAATGAATGAGATTATGTTCCTGAAGCCTTGGTGAATGTGATGAGAATGCACAGAACATTTCAATATAACAAGGACATGTAGCATAATTGTCCAGAATAGGAATCTAAAGATGTCCCCATGAACTGGTGGCTTGTCATCATTTCATAGTTACAGCCACACCCTTGATTCCAGAAAACCTAACTCATAAATGAATCCACTGTTGACACATTGGTCCAATGTGAGTTAATCCATCACCATGGCTAAAAATAACAGGAAATCATCAAATCATAAATCAATCAAAAATGTTAACAAACTTCTACTATGTTGTCTTCATTACCAAGTCCTGAATTTAAAAAGAATTCTCATGAATCTTACAGTATATTAGTGTATTTGCAGAGATAAATGCTTATGAGGGAATGAAAGACTAAGAGTACCCTACAGTAAATGGGTAGGGCCAAAGGTAACAGCAATAGCCATCAGCATTAAAGGGGTAGAGATCTTTTCCAGAAAATGAGGATTCAGAGTAGAGGTGATACTTTGGGCTAGCTTACACGGAAACTGGATCTGAATAGGCAGCAGGAAAGCAGGTGCGTCATTGGAAGAATAGGTTAGCCTGAAAGGTGAGGCTGAAAAGGAAGGATAGAGTCAGAAGCTAGAAGGCCTTGAATAACAGCTGAAGAACTTTAGTCTTAATCTTACAAGAAATGGGAGAGTGGGTCAATGTTTAAGAAGAATGACATGGAATCAAGAAACTTGGAATGTTGGAGCTGGAAGTCACCTCATCCAGTTGAGCCTCCAGCTGGGGGTCAGGAGGAAATTGAGATCCAGAAACAAGGAAGTGACTTGACCAAGGGACCACGTCAGCCAATCCATGACAACACCAAGACCTCAACTTCGGTCTCTGTCTCCTAGTCTGTTATTCTTTCTACCATGTCATCTTCATAAAAGGGCAGTGCATCCATGACTAATTTTAAAAGTCATGAAACCAAAAAAATCTTATATCTCTCATCCTATCTCCTTATATGTGAAACAATGAGCAATGTACACTTCTTATTGCTAAATTTTATTTTATTTGGTTTCATTTCATTCCATTCTATTCTATTCTATTCTATTCTTTAAAGTTTATTTTTGAGAGAGAGTCCAAGCAGAGAAGGGACAGAGAGAGAGAGAGAGAGAAAGAGAGAGAGAGAGAGGACCCAAACAAGCTCCATGCTGCCAGTGAAGAGCCCAACACAGGGTTTGAACTCATGAACTCTGAGATGATGACCTGATCTGAGATCAAGAGTCAGACGCTCAACCTACTGAGCCACCCAGGTACCCCATCATATTGCTGAATTTTAAAATCAGCATTAAATGGTCTAAGATAATCAAGTCTAGTATTCTAGTGAGCTAAAGAGAGGAACAAGAATTAACACAGCTATCTATGCTTGCCTTTCCAACAGCCTGAAGTCAAATGACACCTGCTTTTGCTTCACATTTGCTTCACTTCCCCTTGAAATTCCATTTCTTCCCCTCACCCACTATTCAATAAGAAGGTCTTAATTGCAGGCCTTGTCTACATCATGTCTAAGCCTTGTGACTAGGTCCTGGCTTGCTAATAGCCAAGTTGTTGTTGTTGTTGTTGTTGTTGTTGTTTTAAGAAACTAGAATTGATTAGGCCTTGATTGGAATAAAATTTGTTTTTAAAACTTACATATTGAAATAAAATCTACACTTCTGCTTGGTGTGTTGAGAGGAGCCAAATAAGAAGTTGATAGCAAAATTGTTGTCCTTCCACATGGCCGAGGAACCACATGGGAATGTGATTTGCCTGGACCAAGAGGTGATGATGGACCTGGCAGTGTGATAGGCTGGATGCTGGATGGGGATCGGGTGAAGACACAGAATGTTTCTCCAGAAATTATTTCCTGGAAACAAAATAACCTCACTGTACTGAACCCTTGGTTGTGCTTTTGTTTGTACGTCTATAACATAAGGGTGGGCCAGTACCAGTAAGTGATTGAACTAGATGAGAGGATGGTCTTTGAGATACATTGAAGCCTTATAATAACTTTATTAAATTTTAACCAACATATGTCACAATCAGCTTTTCAGAATTTTAGTCGTTAGGTCTATGCAGTCTTGCACTGTCCACACTCTCATGCCTCATACTATATCCCATACTTACACATCACAATGCATTAGCTTATTAAAGGCCCCAAGAAGGTCGACACTAAGTAAGCTTTGCTCAAGCAGCTGTCGCCTAGACTTAGTTCATCATGGCATCCTTTCTTTCCCCTTAAGAAATTCTTAGCCTAGTTTTCCTAAATTTATCAGTAAGACAACAATGAGTAAAAAACAAAAGAATAATTACCCGTAGAACAGGGAAAATTCTTTATCTGCTAACAAGGAAACATGATCCAATTGTCAGCAGTCTCTAGAGGAGAAAAACAGGACGTGATAAATATAATCTGTAGTCACATAGGAAAGGCTATATGAAGGGGTGTGTATGGAAAAAGCTAAACATGACTTATGTTTTGACATTCAGAAATGATTCCAGAACAGCTCACCTTCTAGCTTGCTAAAATAATGTTGTCCTAGAAAGTCCAGGTATTCTGAAGATAAATTCCTATTTAAAACAAATATTACTACATTTGTACAAATAGGTTCAAATATCACAAAGGATTCACAGCAGAAACACCAAAGTCAAATAGATTCCCTATGATATGAACAACCCCCATTTGCAAAACCATGTAGTCAATAAAGTTTTTTCTTATACATTATCATGTTTGAATCACTCAGCCATTCTGACTTTTACTTCCAGTTTATAAAGAAGTGAAAACTCAGAGAGGCTAAGTATAGTGGATGGGGTGTGCTACCCCCATTCCCCTTAGTCCCAAGACTCCCCTCATCAGCCAACATTGTAAGCTGCCAATGGATCATAGCTGAGCCCCTCCCCAGGAGAGAAAGCTGCCTCATACAAAGTCAATGTCCCCCTCCCAAGATAGCCCCCATCCACTGACCTATCAAGAAAAGGGTATAAAGCGTCCCCCTTGCCTCCATTCAGAACATCTCTAAAGGGCCACCCCAGATTCACTGTTCTTAAACTGTGCCACGATACCCTTTTTACTTCATCCCAGTCCTCACT
The DNA here is from genome assembly GCF_023721935.1 of Panthera uncia. NCBI lineage: Eukaryota > Metazoa > Chordata > Mammalia > Carnivora > Felidae > Panthera > Panthera uncia. The sequence continues at coordinate 23,724 of NW_026059658.1, read as the reverse complement.
CCCTCTTAGGTATAGATGCTCAGTGCTTCCCCAGTTAAATTCCTGCATGCAAATCTCCACCGCACAACCTGGTGCCTGGGGAACCAAACCTAATGACTCCAACTAACCTGACTAAAGTCACCCTTCTAGCAAATAACAGAACCAGAATGCACATTCCATGATCTATCAGCACAGCGATCTGCTGTGCTGTGGACCTATGTGGACCTATGAATGGGTGGTGACCCCTGCACCCACGTCTCCTGCCATTAGACACCTTATTTGCTAACTCCCGTCACACTGGCCTCCTTTGCCTTCTTTGAACATGACGCCACACCCAATCCCAACTTAGGGCTTTGCATCTCCTTTTCCCTCCATCTGGAAATGTCTTCCTCCAGATTATTACATGACTGACTCTTTCTCATCACTCAGGGCTCAGATCCAGGGGCATATCAAAGATGCCTTCCCTGGCCACATAAGGTAGCCTTCCTATTCTAGTCTTTCTTCCTTAACACACTCTCTGCTATGTATTCATATTAGCACTTACTACTCTGACATTATCTTATTCTTTTTTGTGTGTATTGTCTTCTCCCTTAGCGCCTGATCTCCATAAAAAAGTAATCCCCGTGAAAGAAGGGCCTTTATGAGTAATCTCAGTGCTTTTGATTAGTGGCTTTCAGAGTGTGATCCAGAAACCCCTGATCAAATCATTTTCATAATAATAAGACATTAAATGTCTTTTTTTTACTGTGTTGACATTTTGCAGGGATTGTGGGAAAACAATGGTAGGTAAAACTGCTGGTTTCTTAGCACAAATCATGCAGCGGCCATTAAGCCTCACAGATAGTCATTCCTTCTCTGTAATGTCCTCACAGGAAAACAAACAAACAAACAAAAAGGCAGCTTCATTAAAGAATGTCCTTGATAAAGCAATAAAAATTGTTTAAAACTTGTGATTCTGGAGTACACATTCTTTTAATATTCCATCTCACGTGAGGCACCTGGGTGGCTCAGTTGGTTAAGCAGCCACTGTCAGTTTCAGCTCAGGTTGTGATCTCATGGTTTGTGGGTTCGAGACCCCCGTCAGGCTCCTCGCTGCTGTTGGGGAGCCTACTTGGTATTTTCTCTCTCTCCCTTTCTCTGCCCCTCCCCTGCTCATGCGCTCTCTTGCTCTCTCTCTCTCTCTCTCTCAATAAATAAATAAACTTAAAAAAAATTAAATTCCATGTGATTAAAGGAAAGCACCGGTAAGGCATACTCCCTCAATAACAAAGCATAATGACTGTCTTGAGGAAAAGCCTTTTTGTATGATTGTGTGGTTATAAGCTTCACTGGCTCTATTTTTCATGGAACCCCATTATTACTTGAAAGAACAACCAATAGTTAAACTATGGTTATTACATTTGGGTAAATGGTAGATATTTTCTCAAAAATGAATGAAAATGCCACTTTGAGGAAAATAACTGACAGTACACTTGCTGATGATACAATTAAAATTTTCAAGTGAAAATGAGAATTTTGGAAAATGGCATCTACCACTATCATTCTGACAGCTTCTGGACACTTAAAAACTTTACTGATGAAACCGATAGTGATATTAACAAATATGTGATTTTAAAAATATAGTACACATAATCTTTTGTAATGTGTCAACTTTTAGACTATCTGAATAACTCAGTGAACTATCATTTTCCAAGTGAAGAATGCATAAAGTTACAAAATTATGCATGGTTACAAGATCAATTCCAAGTACTGAGATAGAACAATGGATTTTTTTTTTAATTTTTAATTTAATTTTTTTTTTTTTTTTTTTTTTGAGAGAGAGACAGAGACCATGTGAGTGGGGTAGAGGCAGAGAGAGAGAATCCCAAACAGGCTCCGAGATGCCAGTGTGGAGCCCGATGTGAGCCGTGAGATCACAACCTGGGTGGAAGCCAAGAGTCAGATGCTCAACCTACTGAGCCACCCAGGCCCCTCAGACCAATGGATTTTAATGCAATAGAGTATGAAAAGTTAATTGCTATGGTTTTAAACTCTTCATTGCAACTAAGTTTTAAAAACATACTATGAATTGAGCTTATTTTAGCATCAAAGAAGATTATCTATAATGATCTAAAAAGGCTATTAAAATACTTTCCCGGGGCGCCTGGGTGGCTTGGTCGGTTAAGCATCCGACTTCGGCTCAGGTCATGATCTCACAGTCCGTGAGTTCGAGCCCTGCGTCGGGCTCTGGGCTGACAGCTCAGAGCCTGGAGCCTGTTTCAGATTCTGTGTCTCCCTCTCTCTCTGCCCCTCCCCTGTTCATGCTCTGTCTCTCTCTGTCTCAAAAATAAATAAATGTTAAAAAAAAATTTTTTTTTAAATAAAATACTTTCCCTTTTCCAACTTACATAACTATATGAGAAACAGATTTCCTTTACATACTTTAACCAAAACATGTATCATCAGATTGAATGCAGTTATCAGATGAAGCCAGATAATAAAGAAATTTGTTTTTTTTTTTTAATGTTTATTTATTTATTTAGAGAGAAAGTGTGCATGCAAGTGCGTATAAGTAGGGACAGGGGGAAAGAGAGAGGGAGAGAGAGAATCCCAAGCAGTCTCCATGCTGTCAGCACAGAGCCTGATGTGGGGTTTGATCTCATGCACTGTGAGATCATGACCTGAGCCGAAATCAAGAGTCAGATGTTCAACCGACTAAGCCACTCAGGCGCCCCTAAAGAAATTTTTAAAAATGTAAAACAATGTCACTTTTCTAACTACTTTTTGTGGCTTTGAAAAACAAAGGCATAATATGATATTTATAAATATCATTTGCATTAACATATAATCAATTTATTATTGTTAAAGTCAACTGATCAATTTTTAAACATTTTTTGGTTTTAACTTCTACATTGATAAATATTGATAGATATAACTCACATAAACAAAAGCTCTTTGGGGTCCTCAATAATTTTTAAGTGTGTAAGGGGGATCCTGAGACCAAAAAGTTTGAGAAACTGGCTTGGAATCAGTGCTGGCATAGAGTTGACTTCGAAAACTATTTGCTGAATGATTCCAATATTTATAAAAGGAAATAGGTAATAAAAATATACTCCCGATTGGATTATAGATCATGTCTCTGCGCATTACAGAAATAGAATATTGTATTCATCCGAGTGAATGTGTATACTATCCCTGTGGCTCAAATTAGGTAGCTGTCAAGAAAAAGAGTATCCATCCCAAGTTTGATGGTCTTGAAAGGAAATATCCATTTCCTACAGACAGCCAAAATCTCAGGTATTTTTAGAATGCAGGAAGTCTGTCGGCTTAAAATTAGTTCTCATAGGCCTGGCCTGGCCCAGTGGTGTTCTTCACTTGTAGCCAAGGAACATTTATGAAAAGGAAGAATTCAGCACAGCCCCAGACGGCTAATAAGTTCATATCTATTCTCCAACCATCAGATTGCCTGAAGACATGGCGGAAAGTGCTGTTTGAACAGAAAATGTGCTTTGGAAACCCAGACGCTTCAAGTGTCTCTTTAATGGAGTTGTGTCAAATCAAATTTATAGGCAGGACTGCTAAGCTCCCTTCTTCCTCGAGCTACCCTCTCAAGCCACGATAACCAGAGAGAAGCAAAAAAACCCTGAGATTATCATCGGAATGGGGGACCTTTTGCCAGTGCCAATATTATGGAAGCTAAAATTATGAGAATATTGAGACTCAAAGATGATGATGGGGCTTTCTGCCCAACATTTTCTGGAGCTGGCCCTGGGACTTTCAACAGTTTTAAAGCAGGCTTATTCTATGGCTGGCAGATTTTGAGCAACAGTCCAGACCAGCTTTCATAAGAAGAGTGCAGGAGGTTTGCCTCAAATTTTGGAACAAGAAGATTGCTTATATCTGAATTACAGCAACATCTTGGATGAACTAGAACCAAAGCCAAAAAACCTTTCAGTTGGACAGACACTTTTTATCCTACATTTAAAAAATGAAGTGATAGGGAAACCAAGTGACACAAACAATTCCATAAAAGAGAAAGGACACTTACAGAGAATATCCATATCTCTCAACCCGGTCTTCTGTACTTGCTGTGTTGAGTGCAATGGATAGAGTAGCAATTATGGCTCAAAATGATGATTCAGAGAACTTGCCAACTCCTTATGCATCTTAGGAAGTTAAGAGGTACAATTTATTATTGAAAGCTTTGCATCATGTCTTGAGATAACTGGGAGGCCTATGAGGTTTCATGAGGCTAGGCGACAAATTAGCTAGACACATTTCCCTAGCATGACATAATCACACTGATAGATACTATCGGTTAACAAATGGTTTGTTACTCATAACAGCTAAGATACTAAAAGTGGGATACAAGATCATCTCTATCATAGCAAGATGGAGATAATATTTTTTTAAAATCTAATGTACTTTACTGTCTTTTTCTTCTACGGTCTTGACCCTGCTTGACTGGTCATTCATTTGATGGGGAAATGGGGATGTCACAAAGGAGTTGGCAGTTAACGTTCATTAAAAATAAGATTTCAAAGCAAGAAAGAGGGTGTTGTATTGGAGTTTTTGTTCAGAGGGCTTTCCAGTCCTTCTGTCTCCCTTTTAGCATGGGCCATTCCCAGAAGACTCAGCCCTAAGATATCTCCTGAAGGGTGGTGAATATGCCTCTTCTATATGTTATAGAACTTGGAATTCATAGTAATAGAGTATGATAAAAAGGTCCAAATAAAAGTCATATACCTCTCCCAATACACCGAGGCACCAATCTCAGGAAAAAAAGAAAGTAGAGACAGAAAGCAAAGCAGATAGACTATGTGCCCTGATATTCTCTTCCCCCTAACTTTGGCTTGGAAAAGGGAAGGTACATTAGGAAGATGGAGATAACCCTGAAGAAAGAGGGGATCTCTGATCTTTCACTCCCCTTTTGAGGCTCTGGGAAGGTGTCAAATCACAGGCATTCCCATGGCATCCTGAGACATAGCTGCAACAAAATAGGCTTGAGAGACAGTGTGGTCAGGCTGAAGGTGGCCTTGAGTTGAAATTTTTTTTTAGGCTACCTTTTGTTCCCATTTGGGCTAAATATGGCATTGAGAGCCAGGAGGACTGTGGTGGGGTCCTTTCCATGGCTGGTGAGTGAAATGACCCTGCAACAGATGCTAGGTGGGCCTTTATACAAGGAAATAAGAAGAAGCCAAGTTAGCAAAGAAGAGAATGAATGACCCTCCCTAAGAGCACTGCCCAGGTCAAAGAATACTTTGTATTGGAAGCCAGCTTTCCCCCTACTGCACAAGGTCATATGAGCCACCCCTTGCCCTCTGTACACCCAGATTCCTCTTGCAGAAGAATCAGAGAGATGATCAGAAAACCAAAAACTCTGAGACACTGAGCACTATCTAAAGGGACTATTTTAGTAAACAGATGTTGTTAAAGTTTCAAGTAGCTAGGACAGAAACTTATCCACCCCCACCCCCACCCCCTGCTATCAGAAATAGGCTGGAATTAGTTACAGATAAAGAAATAAAGTTGCATTATCCTTACACATTTGAGTTGTTGGATGAGTAAATTATGGCCAGCTCCATGAGGGGGGGGTAGTGCTGAAATCAACTAGGGTTTCAAGGGTCTGTGGACATCTTATGTCTACATTTTAGGAAGATTAAAAAACTAAAACTTAGGGAGGCATGTCATGCCAAGGTCAGAGACAGATGTAGAATAATCAGCAGATGGAAGGAACAAGATAAGTTATCATGAAGCTCTTCCTTCAATTCTGAAAAAACCCTGAAAGACTAATTTTTATTCCACAAACAAGCAAAGAAACAATTCCAATTCCACCTGAGCTCAGACCACTAAGTCACTGGCTTGGGACTTCTGAGACACTGGAGAAAAGGATGGGACTCCATAACAAGGTCAGAAAGAATGCAGGTAGTAGTATAAACACCAGGACCTGTTTAAGAAATCCCTGGGAGGCAGAGTGAGAGTCACATGGACCTTGCAAAGGCTAGTCGTCTAGTACCACTTCCTCTCTCAAGCCAGGCAAGCAGGAGCCTGGATCATTCAAGGAGGTTGGGAGGGGAACGTGATGGACGATTGGGTTGAATTATCAGCCCATACTTGCTACAACAAACAAGCTACTCCCAATACTATTGGACCCGCTATGGTTTAGTTCCACTAAGTATACTCTATCTGCTCCAGTGATGAGCAACTTGGGGGAGTCATGGGGTCAACGCCAAGGGGAGAGCCAAACCTCTTCAGGGTTTGAGGAGTGACCCCTAGTGGTAGGAGGTAAGATATCATCAACACCAGGGTTTACCAAGGCAGCATTGGAGAGCTTGGAGGATGGAGAGAAAAACAGATTTTCAAAACAGACCTGAAGAAGAAGGTGGCCCCTACACGTAAGTAAAAATTATCTATGAGTATGCCAAGGTTTACCAAGGAGGGAGTGAAGTCGCGTAATATTTTGAAAATAATAATGTGCTTTATACTCTTGCTTTTCTGTACATGGCTCAGCAGATCCATCTGCAGAGGGGAGAAATTAGGAATGCTGCAATTAGAATGCAAAGAAAAAACACATTAATGATTTTCAAAATTGGCCGCTTTTGTAATAGCCTCCCTCTCGCTCATTTGCATAGCAATGTGCTTTCTGGAGTGTGGAAGGGGTGGTGTCTGGGTCTCGGCCGTGAATTGCACACACATTATACATGCCCCACAATGGAGCTCATCTATTTCACAGTGTTTGATCTTGGCACATCTCAGGGCATCTGTCAGAAACTCAAGTGACACCCACCACGTGTGCTTTGGCAGGAAACAAATTTGGAACAACTGCTTTAGACAATGAACCTGTGGTTTGGATAATAAGCAGCTTGAAGGAATATGAGGGCTGACGTGGGCAGTGTTGGGGGAGACCGGGTGCTGGGCGTGTGATCTTGGGTGAGTTGCTTCACCTCTCTGAGCTTCGGTCCTCGCTTCTGCAGAAGGAGGGCATTGAAAGTGATTTCCAAGAGACCTCACAGAGCGGAGAACCGTGGACTCTTCAACGCCTCAGGACACGGGGTTGAGTCCCGTCATGAGCCTCCAAGGATGTCGGATAAGACACAGCCGTGTGCAGAATGGCCTCCCCGGCTGCAGCAGGCCTGTGCTGGGACACACAGGATGGCTTGGAAGGAGGGTCATTTAGTTACCTTGCCTCTGGCCTCTGCTTTCTTGTCTAGCTTCTCATGACCTTCTCCCAACCCCCACCCCAAACACCACAAAATGCTCCAGACAGTTGTCCATTATCAAAAAGTGCTTTGGGGCGCCCCTTCCTCCCCCCCCACCTCGGTGGCTCAGTCAGTCAAGCATTGGACTCTTGGCTTCTGCTCAGGTCATGATCTCACAGTTCATGAGTTCAAGCCCCGCATCGGGCTCATCAGAAACCTTCTAAAAGCAGCAGTTGTTTTCCCAAGCACTGTATTAAAGATGTGCTAACTTTAGGTAACCGTGGGTAACCCTGGTCAGGTCAGCCACCCTTTTGGAAGTTGGGTAGCAGAGCTACCTGTGGCTGGAGTAGAAAGAGGATGTAGAAGGGTGCCTGGGTGGCTTAGTCAGTTGGGTGTGGACTTCAGCTCAGGTCACGATCTCACGGTTCATGAGTTCAAGCCCCACGTTGGGCTCTGTGTTGACAGTGCTGAGCCTGCTTGGGATTCTCTCTCCCTCTCTCTGTCCCTCAGGGCCTCTTCCTGGTGAACTTAATGCACCCTCTAAGACATAGCCCAAGTAAATGCCACCTCTCCCCTGCAGGCCTTGAGGCCCTGGGGCCCCAAGGCTGTTATGTACGTGCTCCGCCCCTGGGCTCTGGCATCACTGGGACTTGCCGAGTGCCCCTGCTCCCTGACTTCCAGCTCACCACATCTTCGTCTGGCTGGCTCCTAATAAATGTCTCACTCTAAATATCCCTCCTCAGAGAGGCCATAGTCGAAGAGCTTGAACTTCAAGTCCCCTCCCCCAGTTATTCTTTAACTGTATTTTCATTTCTGCATTGCACACACGGCTCTCTACTGCTCTCGTATTCACGTGGGTGTTTTGTGTTTGTCGCTTGTCGCTCCATAAGCAAGGAAGCTCCAGGCGTGGAGGGACCTGTCTCACTCACGGCAGCTGCCCTGGCACCTGGCTACATTGTTTACCCGACCACAGGCGGACCCTCCACTAGAATGCAAGTTGCAGGTACAATTTAGGTGCCTTCCTCCTGGGCACTTCAACTAGCCAGCCCTCGGCCCACATCCTGGTTCAGCTGTGAGGTAGCCCAGCGTCACTGAGAAAGCCATTCTACCTCTGCGCCTCAGTTTTCTGGCCTGTAAAATGGGAGCAGCTATATCTGCCTCACATAATGCTTGGAAAGCACTTAGCACGTTGTAAGGATTCAGCAAACATTAGTCTTCTCTAATATGACTGCTATTATGATCTATTTCAACTCCAGAATATTTTGTTTGGCTACTCCAAATTTACATACTAAATGCTGAATTTATTTGGTGAGGATTCGGACCCAAATCTTTGCGTCTCAAACCTCTGTATCCTATTTCTTTTCTTTTCTTTTTTTTTTAGTTTATTTATTTATTTTTGAGAGAGAAAGAGAGAGAACACAAGCACGGGAGGGGCAGAGAGAGAGAGAGAGGGAGACGCAGAATGCGAAGCAGGCTCCAGGCTCTGAGCTGTCAGCACAGAGCCCAATGCGGGGCCCAAACGCACAAGCTGGGAGACCATGACCTCAGCTGAAGTCCCACGCCCAACTGACTGAGCCACCCAGGCTTCCCTCTATGTCCTCTTTCTACTCCAGCCACAGTCAGCTCTGCTACCCAACTTCCAAAATGTTGACTGACCTGACCGGGGTTACTCGGTTACCTAAAGTTAGTAGATCTTTAACACAGTGCTTGGGAAAAGAGCTGCTCCTCTTACAAGGTTTCTGATGAATTAAGGGCTTCATCAGAGAAACCCTCTGTCCAGACTTACAGACGATCCTATCAGGAGTCTGGGGGTACCGGCCTTTGATGATCCACAGGAGGGGGAGTGCAGTTGAATTGCAGTGATTCTGAACCTACAGACAGCGCTAAAAGGGGTTACCGTGAACCTGAATTATTTATCACCAGTTGTGTTCACTGTCGCTACTCTGGGCTGTATAGAGGATTCCAGAAACAATGACACAAGGAAGTTAACTGTAAACATCCTATTTATCAAGCCCTGACACCAGCTACCTTCTCATCCTTACTTCTTTAGCCTAAAAGTAAAGAAACAAGAAGAAAAGAGGTGTTTAGTTAACTAAGGGCTATTGCTTATTAGGTTTTGGTTAGCTAAGGTTTACCACTCACACCAGGCAAATCACCGCTTTGCCTTCTTTGTCTGAATCAACCTTAATGAAGAGAGAAGAGTCTACTTTCTTCACTCGATTTTCAGTGTGTGTTGATCTGCCTTCCGATGGTCTGTGGACCCCGCCCTTTGTGTCTGCACCCAAGGCTCTGGGTGAGAGATCCTGGAGGCCACCGAAACTTTAGCATTGTTGGATCCGAGCTAACAAGAAGGTGAATGTTACTATTGTTCAGCTATGCAATTTTCCATATTGCTGAAACAGGCAAGTCCTGCTTGCCAGAGAGGATCCGTGTGGACCGGTAATTGATGAAAGAGCCTAGAAGAAAGAAAGAGCGACGAGGCAAGGTGGCAGGGTCAGCAGGAAGGCAAGGAGGGCAAGAGAATGATGGGAGGGCTGACTGAAGCACTTGGCTGGGGAGAGCTTGCAGTGTGAGCACAGGGTTTCACTCTTGGCCTAAGAAAACCTTTGCAGGGGCCTAAATAAAACTTTTTAACTTAAAAAACTTCAGCAGTAATGAGTTCCAGCTGTGTGGCAGAGCAAATTTCCCAAGTCCGAATAGTTTCCCTAGAAAGAAACAACTGTGTCTGCCCCTGTCTCCTTAACTCTTTCATCCCTGTGGGAGAGACACTCAGGTCTGTTCTTTGGTCCTTAGACGTGGCATGGGCTGAGAGGCTCTGGTGGCCTTCCCAAGGTGGGCCTGAAGCAGGTGCATGTAGCTCCCCCATGCCAGTTAGGTTCCTCACTACGTACCCCCGACCCTATTACAGCCGCCATCTCAATCAGGAGGCTGCTGGCCAAATTTTGCAGGTTGCCTGTTGACTGTGTTTGTCAATAGAGTGTCCTGTACTGTCGCTAAGGTACTGTCTGTGGCTGCTTTCCTGCTACCTTGGAGTTGAATAACTATGCAACTGACAGAGAGAATATGATCCGTGAAGTCCAATATATTTCCCACCTGGTCCTTTACAGAAAAAGATTGTGGAGCCCTGCTTAAACAAAATGTAAGGCTGCTTGAGGCTTGTCTGTCTATATCAGTATCAAAGCTGTGGCTTTATTTTACCATAGAATTGGGGGAACGAGTGTCTTCAGAGACCACAGAGTTTAATCCATTTTAGATGAAAAAAACCAAGGTTCCCAAAGTAAAGGGGCTCATTCAGGGTTAGGTAATGGTTGAGGTGGGATTAGCATTGAGTCCCCTTCCCCAGGCCCCTGACTCTGAGGCCAGTACCCTTTCTGCTAAAAATATGGCTGCTGCCCCGGCTTGGGGGGTCATCCACACTTAAACAGGCCAAAATGATAGACAAGGCTTTGCTTTCCATGATCAATAACAAAACACCCACATCGACCTGGTTTGCAGAAGGGACATTTGATTAAGATCTTTTTGCTATGTCTTGCATGGAAATACTCCGGTGTTTGCTAAAACATATTTTGCAACTTGTGTGTGCAATGATCTGGTATTTTCAAAGTTGAGTATTTTTGTCATCAAATCCAAGATAGAGAAAAAAAAGCTCTCTGCTCATTTGATCAAACACTGTGGACAGTGGCAAGAACTTGCATAGTGATTTCAATGTGCCATTACACATACATCAGATACAGAAGAAGTTAATTTTTTCAGTAAAATTTTAATTTTTTTCTTAATGATCTCTCAAGGATAAATTTTGACTCTTCCCAAAATGAGCAAAAGTTCTTAGGAGAGCAAATAACAGATACTTTGACATGTATGCAATCTTCTTAGCATTTTTGGAACTTAAATAATATACTAACACAACAGAGTCAACTCACAATTAAGCTGGAATCAGCCCTCTCATGGACTGAAATTCAGCTTTCAGGTCCCCTTTCCCATCCCTCAACATGTAGGGAAAAGAGCCTCATAGCAACAAAATAAGCAGATGGAAATTTAGTTTAAAAATTGACAAAGCAACTTCTGGAAAATGTCTCTTGAGTCAGTACAGACAAGGAAAGGGGAAGATGAGTAATTTCCTGGGGTCCCCACAGTTTGTTAGGTATATTCCCCTTGGGGGATTGGGGCAGTGATTCCGGGAAGCAGCCAGAAGAAAAGGTGGAGTCACCAGCTGGAACTAACCAAGAGACGAGGCTTGTGCTCTTACAACCAGCCCTGAATCAGATCATCCCAGGCATGAAAGCTCCTTTTTAACTCGCACCCACAGGCTTCTGCAACCTTGTGTCTCATTATCTCCAACCCCGGTGCTGAGCCTCTACTCAGTTGGGTTTTCCTAAAGCACCCATTCTCTCAAGAAAGAAGCAGAGGGCACAAGTATAAACTCAGTAGCTGGGTTCTCTGGGTTCAAATGCTAAGTCAATTTTTTACCAGCTGTGTAACTTTGAGCAAGTTATTTAATCTCTCCGTGCCTTGTTTCCTCATCTGTTAAATGGGTATAATAGAGCCTGTCTGATAGGGTGGTTAGGAGGTTTAAATGAAGACATACATGTTAAGTGCGGAGGACATAGCCTATGACCTCCAGGGTTATGAACATGCTGCTCTTTCGGCCTGAAACACCCTCATGCCACCTGGGCAGAAAAGTGACTTTTGCTGACTCTCCCACGTTGTCTGTTCCTATAAGCCTAGGTTATTTCCTGTCTCTGGGTCTGCATGAAACCCTACACTACTCTAAGATATTTTATTTACTTGTCTGATTCTGCCATCAGACTGAGTACCCTGACAGCAGTAATTTGGTCTTAAGCATCCCAGGGTCAGACACAATGTCTAACAGACTAGACCCCAAAGTATACTTTCTAAAGGAGTGCACAATATATGAATGAATGACTCAATCAATCATTCAATCAATCAGTACATAAATGAAAGCCGAATTTCTCTTCCATTGATCTGGACCCTGGATTACAGCCGTTGATACTCACTCACCTATCAGGCTTTGAGTGAATTTGAAAGAGCTCACCTCCTCAAGATACTTCACCTCCAACTCTCAAAAAAATTGTCACAGTGCATTGATTTCGATAGGACTAAACAATTTACTATCATCTTCTGCAAATGTTTAATAGCAAGTATATACATATATAGTGCCTATCACGTCAGTGGTACTCCCAGGGGTTGTGCAGTGTCCAACCTACACACTACCCATGGCAGCCTGGCTGCGCTTCCTAAGGCAGGAAGTCAAACTGATATATTTAGAAATAGGTGTTTGACCAACTCTGAAGCTTGGAAATCAGAACATCACGTGTGCCTGCTGCTCGGTCTGGAAGGGTATTTTGTTGTGAAGGACTGAGAATCTGTCTAAGGACACAGTGGGACACAACACAACATCAGTCTCTTTACTTGGCTCACCCAGCCTCCTCAATCATCCTTACTCTGGGACTTCTGTAAGGCTTTTCTTTCCAACAATGAAAGATGCGGTAAAAAGAGCATGAACTGGAAGCCAAGAGACTTGGTTTTTATTTCCAGCTGTACCACCAATCATTTGGGTGATCCTGGGAAAATCTCTTCACTTATCTGAGTCTCAGTTCCATCCTTAGAAAATTAATAACAAAACAATTTGAAGATCACAAAACTTTCTGGGAAGATAAAGTGCTGCCACTATCAACATTATCATTATCATCAATAATAATTATTATCACCAAATACTAATAATTATGTTTAAAATATTTAAGGCACCTGGATGGCTTGGTCAGTTAAGCATCTGACTCTATTTTGCTCAGGTCATGATCTTACAGTTGGTCCTGAGATCGAGCCCCGCAGAACGTGGGGTCCATGCTGGATGTGGGGCCTGCTTACCATTCTCTCTCTTCCCTTCCCCCCTCTTTTTCTTCTCTCTCCCCCCCCCCCCCCCCTTCAGCCCCTCTCCCACTCACACTCTCTAAATAAATAAATAAAATATTTAAGTGTTATCTGGTAATAATAATGATAATAGTACTCCTAATAAATACACCATGAATGTCACATTTCCAACTGATTCGAATATTCAATAAATTCGCTGAGATAGCACATTAGTTCAGGGATATTATCTGATTAATGCTGTTCTCATCTCAAAACAGAGAGCAATGGCCTAGGAAGGAGTGACGCTGGACAAATGTTGATTAGTAAGAGACAGGTGAGCAACATGGAATGCCTCCACACCAGGAGAGCTTGAATCAGGGGAGCAATAGGAAGGCCCAGGAAGCCTAAGAGGAAATAGAAACCTTGTCCTCCAAAATGCCTTGTCTCAGAGTTTGGCACCAGGGTTTCTCTGGGCACAGGATTCAGGGCCCTGGGGTGTTTTCTAATGGAAAACTCACAATTTCGTTGCACACTATAACTTACACATTTGTCTGTGACCCAGACACTATAGTGATCTTGTTGGCCTCAACAGGTCAGTCCTAATTCTGGTTAATGGAGAGAGGATAAGGAGGGAATTGCCTAAATAGAAATTTCTCCCTTAGGATAGAAAGTCCCAGATCCTAATGAAACTTTGCCATACTCTAGGGTTGAGGACGATGTTGCAACGTTACAATTAAGATGCTTTGATGTAAAGATACTAGACTGTCAGGACTGAGAACACACATAATACAGCCCAACAACATTTGCCCTAGAGATGAAGAATCTCAGGTAATTTGCGCAAATTCATACATCAGATCAGTGTAAGAGCCATAACCCCAACCGACTTGCTCCAAAGGGTTGGATAATAACCAGTCACTTTTCTCCAAACTCATATACAGCAATGAAGCACAAATAAGAGTTGTTGAGGAACCTCAGCAGATTCCACAAATGGGAGTTTTCTGAATGCTTGTATCTTGTTGCTCTCTGTGTAGTCACACAGACCCTGAGGACCCCCAGTTTCCCCCTGAGGTCTGTCACTACATATTCATGGTGTGGCATGATAGACGGACGGTTGTGGGGGAGGCAGCAAAACAAAGATAATGAACACGATGGACTGAAAAATGACGTTGGAAATGATTCTTCGGCAGGATCTCTATAACTGCTGCCAGGGGCAGGACCAGGCACAGAATCCTGGCCTGTGCTGGTCCTCTTTCCTGTTCCTGTTCCCCACTTACTCTTTGGGAGAACCATACACCATGAAGCGGATGTCCCTTTTATTACCCCTGTTCACACCTATACCTACAAACTGGGGCTCACCATAGTTCTAGATATTGTTTTGTTTCGTTTGGGACCATCAGCGTTCGTTGTTACTAGTTTTATGCTCTCCTGTGAATCTCAACAGCTGGGAGCCAGAGAACTACATTTCCCAGACTCCCTTGCCTTTAGTGTTATCTAAATGTGATTTCCAGTTTAAATGCGATTTCCAGCTTGCTAGTGAGATCCACTGGCATAAGATGTGGAAGGTAGAAAAGAGGTTTGTAGCCATCATTTTCTTCTGGAAGGAGCAGCGTGTGATGCCATGCAGATGGAAGGTTTTGTAGTGGTCTCTTGAAATTTACATGCCTCAGGCATGGGAAGAAATTGGTTTCCAAGCTCTGGACAGCTTCCAAAGTTCTATGACTCTTGAAACCACAACTTAAAAGCTAGTGGCAGTCCTCCTGACTCTTGCCCTTTTAGCCTTAAATGGTTTTGTAAGTGCTTATTTCCTCATGGTAAATACTTTTTTAAAGTATTTAAATCTAGAGGATTTTCTTTTCTTTTCTGAATTCTGCCTGATGAAACCAGCCTGCCACTCAACACTTGTGTGATTGTGACAGGTGACTTTGCCATTCTGGGTGTCAGCTTCTGCTCTGAAAAAAATAAAGGGTTTGGAGGATATAACCGCCCGGATTCCTTCTGATTTTAACATCAGTGAAACTCCTCGAAACTATAAGTTCTCTCTCATGCGTTTGTGAGCACAGGGGTGAAGGCAAGGGAAGCTTGTCCCTCTCTCAAAAGCGTCTCAACATGTCCTGCAGGTGAGGGATATGGTCCTCTGAGTAGCCACTGAATTTTCCAGTAGCTGAGAGGCAAACTTGCTTACAGGCATGGGTTTGATACAGACAACTCAGTGTGTGATACAGACTTCTCTCCTGGAAAGAATGCTAGTTGCGTTGTCACTCCTTTATGAAAGTGGAGCTCACCTCACCCAAGATCCCAAGAAAAGCTCACGATCTGCCATATCTAAACGAAGCTCATTTGCTCCTTCCTTTCATTTACACAAATCTCAACTTCCTCTCTTATCTTCCAACCTGAATATAAGAGGCAGTCATTTGAGTTAAGGCATTATTCCACCCAAGCTCTTCTTTAGAAAGTCCGATCTTTAGGGTATTTGTGATAAACGCCATCAGCCATTTCACCCTTAAGAGTTAGGGTGGCCAATGCTGTCA
Source organism: Panthera uncia (assembly GCF_023721935.1). Lineage (NCBI taxonomy): Eukaryota > Metazoa > Chordata > Mammalia > Carnivora > Felidae > Panthera > Panthera uncia. Next base: position 8,171 of record NW_026059658.1, on the reverse strand, counting down.
GTGCCCCACCCACAACCCTTCACCTTTACCCCTGCAATGTGCCCAAGTTATTTTCAGATGTAGGTATCAGCATTTCTTTCCCTGAGTGCTTTCTCTAAAACAGAGAAAAGCCAATTGCCCGTATGCAAGGAAGCCTGGAAGTGAAAATTAATACCTCTCAACCAGTGACTGACAAGATGGTGTATAAATATCCCAGCTCTTTGCCCTGAGTGGGATGCCTTGGAGTTAAGGTAGCATATTTCTCACATAATTTTTCAGAGTTTCCACATGGAGCTAAAGTCCGGTTGCCCATGCTGGTAACTCACTTGAGAATATACCCTTTATTGGCTGTCTTCCCTTCCAGCTTCCCTTCCCAAATAAATCACATGAACTTGAATTCTTGCCTCAGGCTCTGCTTCTGAGGGAACTCAACCAAGGCACTTAGTTTTTCAAATTCTTTTCTTCATGCCAGCCAGTTACATCAAGGGACTGTGATAGTAGGACTTTTTTATAGGTAAAGAGGGAAAGTAAATCCTGGAGTTGGGGTTGGAGAGCAGCCTGGGACAAGGGCTGTAGTAAGCAGTATGGAGGCCCGGAGGAACTGAAGAAAAGCCAGTAAGAGCAGGAAGCAGGTTGAAGAACATGAGACGCTTCTTCAACATCATCACATATAAAGCTGTGACATGTAACAAGGGCTCAGAAGTGTTCGTAGTCTTATTGGGTATCTATCTCACTTTCTTTAGCACAAGCCCCGGGAGGTCAGATTATTCATTTCTTCTTCCACTCATTGATTCAGTCACATATTCACTCATTCAACAATCATTTCTTAAATGCTCATGTGTGCTAGAACTGTGCTTAGTGCTAGGATGAAACACTCTGCCTTTGAGATGTTCCTAGTCAAAAGACCATGAATGGAAGTCCCTACGAGAACCAAGGATACCTTCCCCTTTGGGCTTGCTTGGCTGGGGTTTTTGTAAAGAGGTCTTCGCTTGGCTCTGGAAGGGGCGGGCTGCACACTGTATTTTGCTCATTCAAAGCAAATAAGCAGTAATGTAATGGCAGGAAGCCTCATAAAATGGTTACTTCTATTCCCGGACTGCTCCGGGGTTCCATCTAATTTATAAACATTGTTTTATGAAAAATTGAGATCATTCTTGGAAGTGCCCAGAGAGAGTGACCTTTGCTTGTTTTGGTGCAGTGTTTGTGTGTGAATGTGTACACAGCTATTGTTGCTAAGGAGGCGATAGCCAGCCGGGGGTAATGGCTGTCTTTCCATTCTGCGCATTTCCTTAGGGCGGGTGTGACTGACACCCCCTCCACACCAAGTTCTCCCCAGAAAGAAGGAAACGGAGTCAGCAACCTAACCGAGCGCCCGGGAGAGGCTGGCCTCCTCATGGCACAACAAGAACAAATTCTAACAATGCTTCTAGATGCTTGTAGACCCAGACATCTTTGGGCACATGAGACAGAGCTTCTGTCAGCTCTGAGTTCTGGAATTTGATGCAAACCCCTAGAGACAAAGCTTGGTAGAAACTTAGGATGCTGGGAGAGTATGCCTTAGGTGGAGGGAACAGAGAATCAGACCCAAGTGAAGTTTAGGAATGATCAGTTTGAGGAACAATTCAGCATAAGAATGAAGAGCACTTAGGTAGAATCACCTTCCAGCTCTGCCACTTAACTTGCTGTGTGGCTCTGGACATATCACTTAACCTCTCTGAACCTCAGTTTCTCAAATGTCCCTAAAAATACCTGTCTGATATTTTATGAACTAGTTCGGCAAGTATTTATAAAGGGTGTAAAATACATAGCAGCCGGCCAGACATTTGATAGGGCTCTTTCCTTTGTGTAGAATGTTCTTTCCCCAGATATCTGCCTAGATCACCCCCTTCTTTCATTTATATCACTTCGGTTAAGAAGTCTTCCCTGACCCCCAGGCTAATGAGCAGTCCTTTTTTTCTTCATTCTCTACCCCCTTCCCTGCTTCCTTTTCCTTCAAAGCACTTATCTTTAACTGAAATTGTGTTTCATACACACACACACACACACACACACACACACACACATATGTAAAATCTGTTTTTATTTTGTCTTCTGTAACTAGAATGCATGTACCATGAGGGCAAAGATGTTTCGTTCATACATGGGTCCCAGTGCACAATGATGTCAATATTGCTCAATATAAGTTAAATCAACAGTAATTATGCCTTACTATTACACCCTATATGTTACCCCGAATGTATATTCTGGGCTAACTTAGTAATAGGGAGCCCAGATTAAAACTAAACATTCATAAAAATGCCCCCATCAGAACTTGCCAGACATGGTTAGGCTTGTAATCAGAAGATGCATAGTTTCCCTTATCCACAAATGTCACTGTCTTCCCATGGGTATCATTCTATCTCCTTCCCACCAGTCTGCCACCACTGTTTGTTTTAGCCCTGGGGCTGTTTTGGAAGGGAATCTTTTGACTCTGGGATTATTTTTTTCCTTTTTTATGGACCAGTGACACTACAGAGGGAAAGCATCCTGCCGCCACTCCTCTGAAAGCCCTTGGAGGAGGTTGCAGTGGGCTGCACAGCTCCCTGGGGGCTTTGCTGGAGTCATCACATCCATGAGGTAATGGATGTGACCGTCTCACATAGCCAGAGCACATAAGAGCTAATTTGGAGAGCAAATTTCGAGAAAGAGTTGAGGTAATTGGCCCCAAGGGTCCTTGGGTGGGGCCATGTGGAGAAGACAGCCTTTTCACGGGGCTGGCATGGCTTAACTTGGAATTAAACAATAATTGACTGGCAGGAAGACAGAGGCACAAGCCCTGGTGAAATACCAATGTAGATGGTAGCCCACCGCTCTCTAAGGTTACTGGTGCTCCTAAAGGGGCAATGCTGAACTAGAAGTTAAAATAAGATGGTGGAAAATTGTCTTATCCAAGGTCATGTAGCTTTTTAGTGGCAGGGCTAGAATTAAATTTTTGTTTGTCCTATTCTGGCTAGACTATAAACAAATTTAAGGTAAGGACTGTGTCTGACTTGCTCATCATGGATCCCTCAGCACCTAGGACAGTGCTTGGCACTTACATACATGGAACATCCATACATCCACCATTTTAAACTAATGTATTTAGAAAAACAAAGAAGTCAAGACGCAGAGAGACCAAAAGGTTGAGTGGCTGCAGTGGTTAGCCCTGAGCATTTACTGAGTCAGCATAAGCATCTCTGTTTTCAGTTCTCCTCCTTCACAGATATCTCCTAGCATTTTGACCAGGAGGTCCAAGGTTCTTCTCCCAAGAGAGCTTTGCTAAAACCTAAGCATTATTATTTCTGCATTCTAGGGTCATTAAAAAAAAAAAAAAAGGAAACCACTTTTAGACTTATGTCCGCCTTACCAACAGGTCAACTGAATATAATTCATCTCACTGGTAACAAATTGGTTCAATGACCTGACCAGAGCTGACTAGCTAAATAGCTAAATGGAAAGGGGTAAAATGAAGGCGGCATTGTATAAGGCAAAATGCAGATGCATGGGTTTGAGCCCCAGAGGTTCTAATTCAATAAAACTGCAGTAGAGCCTGTGAATATGCATTTTCACCAGCATCCTGGTCAATCCAATACAGATGACATTGGGTACAAAAGCCCCAATGTAGAAGTCAAAAAAGATAAAAGTTCTAGTTGGGGACATGTGTCTGTGTAGCTGTGAGAACTTATCCAATTCATTTAATCTCCCTGGACATGACTTTCTTCACTGGACAATGAGCACATAATTCGGGGCTTGTAAACTGGCAAATTGGGGACTCAATATGGCATCCAAAAAAGTTTTGTATTGGCATTTTGTCAGAGCTCTAAATACTCCTATTCTTGTAGGCCCATCAAATCTATCAAGCATGTTAAAATCAATCATATTCCACATTCCAAATGGAAATGTGATTTAGCTACAAAACAATTGAATTAAAGTTTGTTGCTGAGTAGGAATGTTACATTGTATAGGTATCTAATTAAATGTTAATTTTGATTTTGATATTTTCTTTTTATATTTTGAAGCATACACACACACACACACACACACACATACATACATATATATTGATAGGCTCTAAAAAACTTGGGATCTAGATATTGAGTCTTCAGAAATACCTAATAGATGAAACTACTCTAATTTCTTTTGGCCAATAGGTGTTTTAACAAGCAATAAAACTGGCCAGGAGCTAACTTGGTAGGAATACAAGCTGCTTAGCCTCTGGGTCTCACATACCATTCATTTCACACATTTGTATTATCTACCTGGCCTTGGAGTTGTTACTCATTATCTTTCATGAGAAAAATTTTAACATGCCTTCCAGCCCCAATTCTTGTTATTTCATAAATTGTAATTCCCTGCCTACAAACCATAGCTCTGAAACATAAATCGGCCATAGATCTGAGGAATACAGTTGGCTCTCTTTGATTATTTAAGATTTTCTATTTGTGATAGAGAGTGAATGTTTGGCTAGAGCCAAGCCTTAACTTCCCTACTCACTTGCTTAAAAATGCCAAGGGGATTGACATCTAGAGCAATGAATTCTCCATACCTGCATGGCAGAATTATCAATAAAAAATTATACAACTAATATGTTCATGATGATTTCAGAAACTCTCTTCATGAATAAAGGAATCTATAAATCCTGTATCTATAAACAAAAGGAATAAATATCTATAAATAAAGGAATGAAGAAAGATAATGATAAAGGAAGGAGGGAGGGAAGGAAGGAAGGAAGGGAAAAAGGGAGGGAGGGAAAGAAGGAGGGAGAGAGGAAGGAAAAAAAGAATATAAAAAAATGGGGTCTGTTCACCAAGTTGAAATCTCCTAGGGTACATAATTCACTCCTGGAAAAGGGTCATCACTTGGAAAGTAGGGAGAAAGGGAAAACACACTTTGTAAATAGATTCTCACTTTCTGATTTAGTTTCCTCTCACACGGATACTGGAATTTAGTGGACATGTCTAAGGAGTTCTGTGCACCTTAGTTCCTGGATTATCTGGGCAATGCTCTCATGAGGTTGTTTGCTCACTGGTGAAGATTACTGGTCCCAACAAGCCTCACCCAGCTAGAATTTAAATTCCATGAAGGCAGGAATCATGTCTGTCTTGTTTAGTACTACATCTCCAGGATCTTGCCAATAGTAAGCTTGCAATAAATGTTTATCAAATGAATAAATTTGAGTTGCTTTTGCAATATTTATACTGTTACCAAGTGGCAATAAAGAAAATAAATACTTTTTAAGCCATCACCTGGAAATATGAAAATAACATCACCAACAGAGACACATATATAATTCTGACCAAATCAGGTTGGCATTTGCTCTATAGATCTGGGGTCCAGACATAAAATAGGTTATTCAGGTAGATTTTTGGTTTGGCATTATGTGACGTGTATGTGACTATCATTGTTCGTGCTTTAGTCACGGTTACATCAAACTATGTCATTTCCAATTCAATAGCTACTTGTTGCACCTGCAGATACATAACTTTTCCATCATCATAGAAAGTTTTGTTGGATAGTATTGCTATAGGGAATATCTCTTGTTTTTATCAAATAATTTGCTGTGTCATATTTTGTTGGAGCCGTCTTAACTTGCTGAGTTTTAATTTCTGTGTCAAGTACCTATATGAGAAAATATTTGGTGCCTTGGGTTATCTATACATTGATGAAATGTTGTTTGATGAAGTGAACTTTGTAGTATTTTAATATATCTTGTACTTGTTAGAAGCAAAAGATGAGTTTTTAAAAATCCAAGATCGATTACTAAACAACCATAAAGCTAATGTTAACACGAAACTTCAATGCAGATTTTCATAAATAAAATACTGCATGCAATGTAGATTTTTTTTTGATTTGGCAATTTATATGAATTATATTTGATATTTTTGTTGCAGTTATTAGAACCGAGGAAAAGATCATCTATTTATTCAATCACTGTATTAAAATATAAGCAAAAGAACAATAATTTTAATAATTTATTAAAATAATTAATAGTAAGCAATCAATAATTTTAAAACACACTATAAAAGAATTTGAAGTTGTGATGTCAAAGTGGCGATAGACTTCATCACTCACCTTTAGTCTTATTCTTCAAATTTACTTTTACCTTTACCTGAGTCTCAGTTCTACCATTTTCTTTTTTCGCAACGCTGGCAGGTTTTTTGTCCTTTAGAAAAGCGTTTCCGTAGACTGGTACGCATGCCACTTTAGATGGAACACAGGCAATTACTGATTTTTAAATTTATATAGTAGAAAAAGTATAATTATATTTTAAAACCATATATTTTAAAACTTAACATCTGGTAGATTATCCCTTAACTCTTTTAACTTTATTCCAGAAAGGCCTTGTTCTGGTCAGAGGTACCACTTTGGTTCCAGCTGTAATTCTCCAACGTTATTTAGAATCTTATTTTTGGATTCCCACGAAAAAGCCCGCATTTCCTCAAGTTCCCAGAACATTCCCCACTATAGTTGGCTTCCCTGCCACATCCTGTGTCTTTTTAGTCATACCTTTCCACCCCACACCTTCTTCTCTTCCTGAAGACCCAATTCTGACTGGTGTTTGACATTAAATAAAGGAAATAGTCTGGATTCAGTGACACTAGCTTTGAGAGCAGAGATGAACCTGCAAGGAGCCTTCCCATCAAATCAAAATTCAACTGAATGTTAACCATTCAATTACATAATGGGCCTGTGGATTTATATTTCCAGTTAAATTTTAAAGAGGGATAACATTAGTCATCACATGATGGAAGGAAGCATTTCTCACAATGTGTTCTATTAAACACTAGTCCTCTGTGATGATCAGAGGGAAGAAAAGAGTTTCAACGCCAAATAAATTCAGGAAACACTGACTATTAAATCGCCCCTCTTGGAGTCTCACATTGTAAAGCATTATAGTGTAGTGGTCAGATATGAAAGGTCTGTAGCTAGATGGCTTGGGTTTGAAACTCAGCCACCGCTCGGGATCTCTGTACCTCTGCTTTCTTCATTTGTAAGATGAAGAATTGTATTAATGCTTCCCTCATAGGGTTATTCTGAGGATTAAATAGGTCAATTATAGATGAAGCACTTAGCACAGTGCCAGGCACAGTGTGAGCATATCCTAGTGTTGATTCGTACCACAAAAGCATATTAAAGGTTCTGAGGAGTCCTGCAGGGAGAACAAGTTTTAACTTTGCTTAAGCCAGAGTTACCCAGAACTTGATTATGGAACCTTTCATTCAAGTACAATTCTTCAGAATTAATATTTATGGGATCAATCATTCGGGAAACACTACTCTAAAAGCTTGTGTTTAAAAACTAGGAGCTCAGAAAGCCTGTCATTTCCTTCAAGGTGCTTTTCTATGTAAGGATATGCTGCCCCCAGGTGGATTGAAAGGTCTTGGCCAGAAACCTAAAGTCTGAAGAGCCAAGTTCTTCACAGGTGCAGTTAAGAACAGTAAGACAAACAACTGGTTTTTCTGCTAAGATGTATTTTTAAATAGTTTGAAGAAGAGCTTTTAATTAAAATACTAAGTATAAAACTAAATATTACCAGGCAGAAGGAACAGCAAGAGCTAAGGCTTTAAGTTGCCCCCTGTGGAAAGACATTGTCTTTGCATTTTTATATTCCCTGATTATAACACTGCCCGGACAGGTACAACATGGGTGGTCAACATACATTTGCAGAATTAATGAGTGGCTGATTGGTTTTTCTACAAAGAGGGACAGGAAATTTGAGTGACTGTGGTCTTTCCAATCCACTTTTTAGGGAACTCAAGAAAACTGCTGCAGATGGACGTAAAATTCCAGGTAATATGGCTTGGAACTTTTTCTCAGGGATGGATGATTCAGTATTCACTAAAGAGGGAAAGTAAGCTAATAACATTTTAACAAAGATGCCAACTAGAATTAAAATTCAAAGGTCTGAATGGTTAAATAGCAAATTTAATTAACCAGAATAGCTAAATCCATTAAAAAAATTGCAATCCTATAATTAAGCTTTTCTCTGGAACAGCAGCATAAGCAAGTGGAAGGTGGGACCAATGATTCTCAACAGGATCATGTCAAAGATGTGATCTTACTTGCAAAGTTTTGAAAATCCCTTACTCTTGTCCTCCTCCTTTCCCACTCTGTTCCTCTTCCCCTTCTCCTTCTCCTTCTCCTTCTCCTTCTCCTTCTCCTTCTCCTTCTCC